>NC_091385.1:815000-880000 GCF_038502225.1 Cherax quadricarinatus | reverse complement strand
ACCCAGCACACTTCCTTGTGGAACGCTTGCCCCAATAGGATGTCTTGCTGATTCCGTTCCATTGAGGACTACACTTAGAGATCTACCATGAAGGTAATCACTGAGGAGACATAGCGTAGAGCCTGCAATTCCCAGTGCTTGAAGTTTTGCTAAGAGGCCCTGGTGCCACACCCGGTCGAAAGCGCCAGCAATGTCCAGTGCTACCACACAGCTGACTTTGGATTCATCCAGTGACTGGTGCCACTTAGTGGAGGAGGTTTAACAACAGATCAGCAGCAGAGTAACCTTTCCTGAAGCCATATTGACGATCACAAAGTAGTGAGTGGTAGTCAAAAAAATCTGTCATTTGTCTTGAGATTATTGTCTCAAGGATCTTACCAGTGATTGACAGGAGTGACACTGGTCTGTAGTTGCTGATTTCTGCTCTGCTCTTCTTTTTGTGAACAGGGACTACATTTGCCTCTTTCCATGGAGAGGGCCATTTGCACTGTACTAGGCAGTGCTGAAAGATGCGAGTTAGAGGTGCTGCTAGCTGGTCTGCACATCTTCTCAACAATCTTGGGCTCAACTTGTCTGGGCCCACAGCCTTTTCTTGGTCAAGTGATTTAAGGAAATGCACCTCCTCCTGCCTTATTGTCACCCCCTGACAGTTTTGACACAGTTCTTGCAGCTAGCCAAGGAGGGTCCCTTGCTGGATCAGGAACTTGCATTTTGGTAGCAAAGTGTTCAGCAAAGAGGTCCGCTTTCTCTTGACTACTAGTAGAGGTGGTCCCATCCTGTCGATTTAGAGGTGGAATAAGTTCATCAGGCAGATAACCTTGTCTGTCCTTGACCAGGGACCACCAGGTTTTGGAGCCTACCCTACCTGATGCTAACTTTCTTTTAGTGTCCAACTCCCATTTAGCAATGGCCCACTTTTGAACATCACCCATATGCCTCTCTCTCTCTCTCTCTCTCTCTCTCTCTCTCTCTCTCTCTCTCTCTCTCTCTCTCGCTCTCTCTCTCTCTGTCTCTCTCTCTCTCTCTCTCTCTCTCTCTCTCTCTCTCTCTCTCTCTCTCTCTCTCTCTCTCTCTCTCTCTCTCTCTCTCTCTCTCTCTCTCTCTCTCTCTCTCTCTCTCTCTCTCTCTCTCTCTCTCTCTCTCTCTCTCTCTCTCTCTCTCTCTCTCTGTCTCTCTCTCTCTCTCTCTCTCTCTCTCTCTCTCTCTCCTCTCTCTCTCTCTTTTTTTTTTTTTTTTTTTTTTTTTTGTCTCTTTTTTTTTTTTTTTTTTTTTTTTTTTTTTTTTTTTTTTTTTTTTTTTTTTTTTTTTTTTTTTTTTTTTTTGTCTCTCTCTCTCTCTCTCTCTCTCTCTCTCTCTCTCTCTCTCTCTCTCTCTCTCTCTCTCTCTCTCTCTCTCTCTCTCTCTCTCTCTCTCTCTCTCTCAGTCAAACACTGCAGGCAACACAAATGCGCGAAACACTGAAGGCTCGAACCTCCGATCATTAATAAAGAAAGTTAGTTGGTTGATTGGGGTTTAAAACCTATCTACTACACTGTGATCATTAAGACTGCACATCACCTTATTCCTGCCAGACAACGATACTGTAATACACTGTCATACACCTCTCAGTGTACACTGTCATACACCTCTCAGTGTACACTGTCATACACCTCTCAGTGTACGTACACTGTCATACACCTCTCAGTGTACACTGTCATACACCTCTCAGTGTACACTGTCATACACCTCTCAGTGTACACTGTCATACACCTCTCAGTGTACACTGTCATACACCTCTCAGTGCATAGAGCTTTGTCAACTCCTGCTTCACTCTGTGTAGAGCTTTATCAAGTCCTGCTTCACTCTGTGTAGAGCTTTGTCAACTCCTGCTTCACTCTGTGTAGAGCTTTATCAACTCCTGCTTCACTCTGTGTAGAGCTTTATCAAGTCCTGCTTCACTCTGTGTAGAGCTTTATCAAGTCCTGCTTCACTCTGTGTAGAGCTTTATCAAGTCCTGCTTCACTCTGTGTAGAGCTTTATCAAGTCCTGCTTCACTCTGTGTAGAGCTTTATCAAGTCCTGCTTCACTCTGTGTAGAGCTTTATCAAGTCCTGCGTCACTCTGTGTAGAGCTTTATCAAGTCCTGCTTCACTCTGTGTAGAGCTTTGTCAACTCCTGCTTCACTCTGTGTAGAGCTTTATCAAGTCCTGCGTCACTCTGTGTAGAGCTTTATCAAGTCCTGCGTCACTCTGTGTAGAGCTTTATCAAGTCCTGCGTCACTCTGTGTAGAGCTTTATCAACTTCTGCTTCACTCTGTGTAGAGCTTTATCAAGTCCTGCTTCACTCTGTGTAGAGCTTTATCAAGTCCTGCGTCACTCTGTGTAGAGCTTTATCAACTTCTGCTTCACTCTGTGTAGAGCTTTATCAAGTCCTGCTTCACTCTGTGTAGAGCTTTATCAAGTCCTGCTTCACTCTGTGTAGAGCTTTATCAACTTCTGCTTCACTCTGTGTAGAGCTTTATCAAGTCCTGCTTCACTCTGTGTAGAGCTTTATCAAGTCCTGCGTCACTCTGTGTAGAGCTTTATCAAGTCCTGCGTCACTCTGTGTAGAGCTTTATCAAGTCCTGCGTCACTCTGTGTAGAGCTTTATCAAGTCCTGCTTCACTCTGTGTAGAGCTTTATCAAGTCCTGCTTCACTCTGTGTAGAGCTTTATCAAGTCCTGCGTCACTCTGTGTAGAGCTTTATCAAGTCCTGCGTCACTCTGTGTAGAGCTTTATCAAGTCCTGCGTCACTCTGTGTAGAGCTTTATCAAGTCCTGCGTCACTCTGTGTAGAGCTTTATCAAGTCCTGCGTCACTCTGTGTAGAGCTTTATCAAGTCCTGCGTCACTCTGTGTAGAGCTTTATCAAGTCCTGCGTCACTCTGTGTAGAGCTTTATCAAGTCCTGCGTCACTCTGTGTAGAGCTTTATCAAGTCCTGCTTCACCCTGTGTAGAGCTTTATCAAGTCCTGCGTCACTCTGTGTAGAGCTTTATCAAGTTCTGCTTCACTCTGTGTAGAGCTTTATCAAGTCCTGCTTCACTCTGTGTAGAGCTTTATCAAGTCCTGCGTCACTCTGTGTAGAGCTTTATCAAGTCCTGCGTCACTCTGTGTAGAGCTTTATCAAGTCCTGCGTCACTCTGTGTAGAGCTTTATCAAGTCCTGCGTCACTCTGTGTAGAGCTTTATGAAGTCCTGCTTCACCCTGTGTAGAGCTTTATCAAGTCCTGCGTCACTCTGTGTAGAGCTTTATCAAGTTCTGCTTCACTCTGTGTAGAGCTTTATCAAGTCCTGCTTCACTCTGTGTAGAGCTTTATCAAGTCCTGCTTCACTCTGTGTAGAGCTTTATCAAGTCCTGCGTCACTCTGTGTAGAGCTTTATCAAGTCCTGCGTCACTCTGTGTAGAGCTTTATCAAGTCCTGCGTCACTCTGTGTAGAGCTTTATCAAGTCCTGCTTCACTCTGTGTAGAGCTTTATCAAGTCCTGCGTCACTCTGTGTAGAGCTCCTGCGTCACTCTGTGTAGAGCTTTATCAAGTCCTGCTTCACCCTGTGTAGAGCTTTATCAAGTCCTGCTTCACTCTGTGTAGAGCTTTATCAAGTCCTGCTTCACTCTGTGTAGAGCTTTATCAAGTCCTGTGTCACTCTGTGTAGAGCTTTATCAAGTCCTGCGTCACTCTGTGTAGAGCTTTATCAAGTCCTGCGTCACTCTGTGTAGAGCTTTATCAAGTCCTGCTTCACTCTGTGTAGAGCTTTATCAAGTCCTGCTTCACTCTGTGTAGAGCTTTATCAAGTCCTGCTTCACTCTGTGTAGAGCTTTATCAAGTCCTGCGTCACTGTGTAGAGCTTTATCAACTCCTTGTTTCAACTCTTTGTAAAACTTCAACGCCTCGTATTATGGTGAACAAAACCGTAATAATGAAAAAAACTATCAACAACGAGAAAGAAAAAAGAGAAAGATGAAGGAATAGAATGAAAGAATAACAGAGAAAGAAGAAAATAAAAGTATAGAAGTGTCTATAATTAACTAAATCCTGTGTGCGCACCTTAAGTGACCCCAGACAGGTGAGTCTAAGCTCTGACGTCACGTCTTCTATCCAAGAACGCGGCACTCCTATGCTGACTTATCCAAGGCTTACAAGAACGATCCCAGTCTGTTTAGACGCATGTGAGGCTTACAAGAACGATCCCAGTCTGTTTAGACGCATGTGAGGCTTACAAGAACGATCCCAGTCTGTTTAAACGCATGTGAGGATTACAAGAACGATCCCAGTCTGTTTAGACGCATGTGAGGCTTACAAGAACGATCCCAGTCTGTTTAAGCGCATGTGAGGCTTACAAGAACGATCCCAGTCTGTTTAGACGCATGTGAGGCTTACAAGAACGATCCCAGTCTGTTTAGACGCATGTGAGGATTACACGAACGATTTCAATCTGTTTAGACGCATGAAAAGCTTAAGCGAACGATCCCAGTCTGTTTAGACGCATGAAAAGCTTAGACGAACGATCCCAGTCTGTTTAGAGACATTCTGTGCTGACAAGAACGCTTTCCGTCTACTTGATAAATTTTAGACGTTCTGCCAGGTCTGTTCGGCTGTCTAGGAATGTACGCAACTAACACGAACACTTACGACCCTCAGGAGAACGCTATTTATCTGTCTAGTCACATCCAGAGGTAATACCAAGGCTTCATATCTACCTTGCTACATCCAGAGGTAAAACCAAGGCTTCATGTCTACCTTGCTACATCCAGAGGTAAAACCAAGGCTTCATGTCTACCTTGCTACATCCAGAAGTAAAACCAAGGCTTCATGTCTACCTTGCTACATCCAGAGGTAAAACCAAGGCTTCATGTCTACCTTGCTACATCCAGAGGTAAAACCAAGGCTTCATGTCTACCTTGCTACATCCAGAGGTAAAACCAAGGCTTCATGTCTACCTTGCTACATCCAGAGGTAAAACCAAGGCTTCATGTCTACCTTGCTACATCCAGAGGTAAAACCAAGGCTTCATGTCTACCTTGCTACATCCAGAGGTAAAACCAAGGCTTCAGATCTATCTAATCACATCCCCAGTTCAGCCTTAGAGCTGCCTTCTTCGCCCTAAATCAACGCTATGGATTTTGAGTTGTCTAAACGAAGCTGCGACGAGAGAAAAATGATGCTGGTCATAAAGCAAAATACGTGAGGATGACAACAGATCCTTCAGCATCACCAACCACTGTTGCAGCTGCAGCCACGTAGATGCTGGGATTTGTAAACACATCTCCACCAAATGGCTCTTCTACGATGTTGTCTTCCAGTCCTGGAAACTATTTTAAACACTGATCTTGTGTCTTCATTCATCCCGGGAAACTCCGGAAGCTATCCAGTACTCAGTCCTCAAGAATATTGCTTTGACGGGCCCTAGAGCTTGAATTAGCACGAAAGTCATTCCGGTTCCACAATGTGTGTTCCTCTACTACTACAAGTCTGGGAAAATGGTAGGCAATCTGCCAGGAAACAACTCATCAGTACGGTAAAATTGATCCAATTTCTTCTGAGATATCATGGAACAATGACGCACATGGTATTAGTTATTCACACTTTGTTGACGCTTGTAGTCTTCCCACTGGAACAATGTCAAACATTTGTTTGGTGCTCTTCCATTATGACGGCTCCTGACACAACTCTAGTTTTGATCGTACTGTAAACAGAGTTTTTTTCATACATTCTTCCAGTTTTTAGGCGCCAGAACTGTTTTCAGTGTGAGTATTCTTAGCTGTCATGCAGAGAATATACATGCACTGTCCCCCCTCTCCTTCCTGTTATTTTTTCATTGGGTCGCAAAGCGAATATTAAAGCTTAATCGATCTACAGGGTATACTCTGGCACTGAAGAATGGATACATGCTCCAGAGAATTATATAATACCCAGATACTAGCTGTTAATTGGTACGGAAATTATTACGAGTGAGTAGAACGTTGAATGTATGGCACTTGTTGCGAGGGTAAAACCCTACCTCTGGTAGACGCAGTCACAGTGTCTGCTACCTCTACTCCTGATTCTGGAATATCCTCGCTTCGTAATCAATGGTCTCCAATCAGCCAGGCTGTGTCGGAGACAAATTGTATATCACTAACAGGTACTCAGTTTTGTGAGGTCTTACAGATGAGCCCATGTCGTTCTACCATCATACACACACTGCCTCCGTTCATTATTGACGGAGCCTGTGAGATGAGCCCATGTCGTTCTACCATCATTCACACACTGCCTCCGTTCATTATTGACGGAGCCTGTGAGAAACGAAGAGCCAGACTGTGTATACCTGGTGTTTGTACACAATATTTCTTCATTATTCTGTCCAAGCTGCACCCTCTCCTCCTTCCATTGTCCACACTACACATCTCCCTTTCCTGTACCCAAACGACAGCATCTCCTACAACTGTGAATTGTGGATCTCACTTCTTCCTCAGATTTTGATTTCTTTCAATGGAACTGCTTTCATAAGAACATAAGAAAGAAGGAACACTGCAACAGGCCTACTGACCCATGCGGAGCAGGTCCATGTCCCCCTCCCCGGATTAGACCAATAGACCCCATCCCCCGGATTAGCCCAATGACCCACCCAGTCTGATCATCTCCACTCAAGGATGGAGCACTGTACCAGACCCAGCAGCACAAGCCAGTCAGGTCCAACTCACACCCACCCACACCCACTCATGTATTTATCTAACCTATTTTTAAAGCTACACAACGTTTTAGCCTCAAAAACTGTACTCGGGAGTTTGTTCCACTCATCCACAACTCTATTACCAAACCAGTACTTTCCTATATCCTTTCTGAATCTGAATTTTTCCAACTTGAAACCATTGCTACGAGTCCTGTCTTGGCTGGACATTTTCAGCACGCTATTTACATCCCCTTTATTTCCTACTTCTCAGAGAGGTCCCTTCCTGCTAGTTGTACCTCTCTCCTTCCTCGTCATATCAACTGTTAATGCTTGTTTTATTTATTCTGGTGTACCTTTCACCGCAACGTGTGGTTATTTTCACACACTCTAACGCCTCTCTCCACTTCTTTCCACTACACAGCATATATGCCATTGTGTCCTAGTGCCCACATACTTCCATTTTCGCATTTTTAATTTCAACGCAGAGCTGGTTATTATTCGACAGTCGCTTCCTACCCATGCTGATATCTGAGGAAACGAGATTGCGGATCGTGTTGCAAATATTACTGACATTCAGCGAAAGGTTGAAAAATCTGCTGCTGGATGTGAACAGATTGACTCCAGAGATGGGACGATGCTGTCATCATCTCTGGCTGCCAGACTCCAGTGATGGGACGATGCTGTCATCATCTCTGGCTGCCAGACTCCAGTGATGGGACGATGGTGTTATCATCTCTGGCTGCCAGACTCCAGTGATGGGACGATGCTGTCATCATCTCTGGCTGCCAGACTCCAGTGATGGGACGATGGTGTCATCATCTCTGGCTGCCAGACTCCAGTGATGGGACGATGCTGTCATCATCTCTGGCTGCCAGACTCCAGTGATGGGACGATGCTGTCATCATCTCTGGCTGCCAGACTCCAGTGATGGGACGATGCTGTCATCATCTCTGGCTGTCAGACTCCAGTGATGGGACGATGCTGTCATCATCTCTGGCTGCCAGACTCCAGTGATGGGACGATGCTGTCATCATCTCTGGCTGCCAGACTCCAGTGATGGGACGATGCTGTCATCATCTCTGGCTGCCAGACTCCAGTGATGGGACGATCCTGTCATCATCTCTGGCTGCCAGACTCCAGTGATGGGACGATGCTGTCATCATCTCTGGCTGCCAGACTCCAGTGATGGGACGATGCTGTCATCATCTCTGGCTGCCAGACTCCAGTGATGGGACGATGCTGTCATCATCTCTGGCTGCCAGACTCCAGTGATGGGACGATCCTGTCATCATCTCTGGCTGCCAGACTCCAGTGATGGGACGATGCTGTCATCATCTCTGGCTGCCAGACTCCAGTGATGGGACGATGCTGTCATCATCTCTGGCTGTCAGACTCCAGTGATGGGACGATGCTGTCATCATCTCTGGCTGCCAGACTCCAGTGATGGGACGATGCTGTCATCATCTCTGGCTGCCAGACTCCAGTGATGGGACGATGCTGTCATCATCTCTGGCTGTCAGACTCCAGTGATGGGACGATGCTGTCATCATCTCTGGCTGCCAGACTCCAGTGATGGAACGATGCTGTCATCATCTCTGGCTGCCAGACTCCAGTGATGGGACGATGCTGTCATCATCTCTGGCTGCCAGACTCCAGTGATGGGACGATGCTGTCATCATCTCTGGCTGTCAGACTCCAGTGATGGGACGATGCTGTCATCATCTCTGGCTGTCAGACTCCAGTGATGGGAAAATGCTGTCATCATCTCTGGCTGCCAGACTCCAGTGATGGGACGATGTTGTCATCATCTCTGGCTGCCAGACTCCAGTGATGGGACGATGCTGCCATCATCTCTGGCTGCCAGACTCCAGTGATGGGACGATCCTGTCATCAACTCTGGCTGCCAGACTCCAGTGATGGGACGATCCTGTCATCAACTCTGGCTGCCAGACTCCAGTGATGGGACGATCCTGTCATCAACTCTGGCTGCCAGACTCCAGTGATGGGACAATCCTGTCATCAACTCTGGCTGCCAGACTCCAGTGATGGGACAATCCTGCCATCAACTCTGGCTGCCAGATTCCAGTGATGGGACAATCCTGTCATCAACTCTGGCTGCCAGACTCCAGTGATGGGACAATCCTGTCATCAACTCTGGCTGCCAGACTCCAGTGATGGGACGATGGTGTCATCATCTCTGGCTGCCAGACTCCAGTGATGGGACAATCCTGCCATCAACTCTGGCTGCCAGACTCCAGTGATGGGACGATCCTGTCATCAACTCTGGCTGCCAGACTCCAGTGATGGGACAATCCTGTCATCAACTCTGGCTGCCAGACTCCAGTGATGGGACAATCCTGTCATCAACTCTGGCTGCCAGACTCCTGGTACTAGTGAACTTTGTCGCCTCAAAGTTCCCATTGAGCGTCTACTGTACATATTAGACGTAACCAGTTAGTCACACATCTCTCCCGGTAACACCTGGTAAATACAGGGCTACTCTGATACACTGATAATACTTACAACATTTAATCATGATCGTGGTTACGTCTTACTGCCAGCATTTTTTGAATTAATCTTGCCTATTACTAGACACTAAGTATGCCCTTGTACGTCTGTCATGCCCAGGGCATCAATTAATGTATTCGAGTAGGCATGCTGGCTGACTGGTCGAGAGCAATCCAGATTCAATCTCACTCCAGAAGGTAAAGAAGAAGTCCCAAGGCGTTCTTTATTTACCCATCCGGATTCGTGAGGATTTACGACCACCTGCTGGATTCAAGTCAGATTTGGAAGACATTTCGGTCCGTCCCAGACCATTATTAAACGACTCTCGTGGGTTTATAATAGTCCAAGGGCTGAAACGTCGTCTAGAGTGAAATTTACCAGTAGTTTTAGCAAGGAAACTGTATTTTTTATTATTTTAGAGAATAAACAGGAGAATTATTCATGAACACATGGCCTTATACCCAGCGTCAGTTTGGAATCTTTCGGTGCCGTATGGAAAAAAAATTGCAGCTGAGGTGCTATCATGGGGATATTGGATCTTGTGTATAGGTGGCAGAGAGGTGAAAGTGAGGTGCAGAAGCGAGTGGACCAGCCACACTTACCAGCATGGTAAATATTTACTGTTCACACCTCGGGCATAAGAGGTGGTCAATGGTGCTCTACCTACCCTTCTTACCTTATTCTTCCACCTTTACTCTCTACCTTTATCAAGTCCTGCCTTACTCTCCTTTTATTAAGAGTTTCTTTAGTATCCCTTTATCAAGAGCTTCCCTATTCTCTATTCCCTCTTACTCTCTCAGTCTAGTAGATGTCACTAGTGTTACCATGCTTCTGGGATATTAATGAAGAAGATTTAGGAGAATATAGGAGGAGGAAGAGGAAGGTAAACAGCCTAGAATCCACTATGGCTTGTTTGTTTCTGGGGTTGTAAGATAATCTTAGTGACTCACAAGAACTGAGTGCTGGGTAGAGACCGTAGTTGTCAGAACACTTGCCTGTGCATCTCGTCGTGTCCTGGACGCCACTCACAACAGTCCTCTAACACTCTGGTACTTATTCCACTTCCATCCAGGTGCCACTCACAACAGTCCACTAATACTCTGGTACTTATTCTACTTCCATCCAGGTGCCACTCACAACAGTCCTCTAACACTCTGGTACTTATTCCACTTCCATCCAGGTGCCACTCACAACAGTCCACTAATACTCTGGTACTTATTCCACTTCCATCCAGGTGCCACTCACAACAGTCCACTAATACTCTGGTACTTATTCCACTTCCATCCAGGTGCCACTCACAACAGTCCACTAATACTCTGGTACTTATTCCACTTCCATCCAGGTGCCACTCACAACAGTCCACTAATACTCTGGTACTTATTCCACTTCCATCCAGGTGCCACTCACAACAGTCCACTAATACTCTGGTACTTATTCCACTTCCATCCAGGTGCCACTCACAACAGTCCACTAATACTCTGGTACTTATTCCACTTCCATCCAGGTGCCACTCACAACAGTCCACTAACACTCTGGTACTTATTCCACTTCCATCCAGGTGCCACTCACAACAGTCCACTAATACTCTGGTACTTATTCCACTTCCATCCAGGTGCCACTCACAACAGTCCACTAACACTCTGGTACTTATTCCACTTCCATCCAGGTGCCACTCACAACAGTCCACTAATACTCTGGTACTTATTCCACTTCCATCCAGGTGCCACTCACAACAGTCCACTAATACTCTGGTACTTATTCCACTTCCATCCAGGTGCCACTCACAACAGTCCACTACCACTCAGGTACCTATTTAGTTGTGTGTGAACAAGGGCAGCAGGCCTACTCAGGACGCCACCCACAATAATTTACTAACATTCTGGTACCTGTTTACTCCTTACAGCAGGTGTAAGGAGACTTAAATCATATAATCTCAGACTTACAGCTTTTCAAAGCTTGTCATCCCTAACAGCAATCCCAGAGATACACTACCTGACTGATCAGACCCTGATCCACCACGAGACCTGGTCTCAGACCGAGCCGCAGGGGCGTTGACACACGAAACCCTCTCCAGGTAAACCCTGAGATTTTACTGGGCTAATGTTTGACTCATGGAAGTACTATATAAATTAATAATCCACTTGAAAAAAGCCTACACAGAGGAAAATATCGAGTATACTATAGATGACAGTATAATGAGAGGCAAGGAGCACGGGATCTCAGCATCAGTCGTGGAGAAGAGATGCTGTATGTTTCTCCTGCCACAACTCTTCTTGCTCGCGACATTTCTGGTAAATAGGAATCTCAGGACCTTCAACCAGGTTTGTAGTGTTCTCTCCATGTCGAGTTTCCCCCACTTCTTTTTATCTCTGGATTCTTTTTTTGTTTTCTGTGCAAGCAGAGTGGCAAGGCGGAGTGTGTGAGAGCTCTTTGCTTCCTCCCCACTGTCTCACACACTCTAAACACACTCTATCTCTTTCTTAAAGGGCCATTTGCTTTACTATCCTTGACTCATACGCTTCGATAACTAGACAGAAGTAGATGGTTCCTCTCTACAGATAGCCTTGGTGTCATGTGCTGTCTGTCTGTCTTTCTCGTGTACTCCCATGCCTACTTGACAGCTGAGTAGGCATGAGAGTACATAGCAACCACCAAAATAGTGACCTCTGAGTCACTCTACGCAGGGACACAGCACTCCTGAGTCACTCTACGCAGAGACACAGCACTCCTGAATCACTCTACGCCGGGACACAGCACTCCTGAGTCACTCTACGCCGGGACACAGCACTATTGAATCACTCTACGCCGGGACACAGCACTCCTGAGTCACTCTACGCCGGGACACAGCACTATTGAATCACTCTACGCCGGGACACAGCACTATTGAAACACTCTACGCCGGGACACAGCACTCCTGAGTCACTCTACGCCGGGACACAGCACTATTGAATCACTCTACGCCGGGACACAGCACTCCTGAGTCCCTCTACGCCGGGACACAGCACTATTGAATCACTCTACGCCGGGACACAGCACTATTGAATCACTCTACGCCGGGACACAGCACTCCTGAGTGACTCTACGCCGGGACACAGCACTATTGAATCACTCTACGCCGGGACACAGCACTCCTGAGGCACTCTACGCTGCGACACAGCACTCCTGAGTCACTCTACGCCGCGATACAGCACTCCTGAGTCACTCTACGCCGGGACACAGCACTCCTGAGTCCCTCTACGCCGGGACTCCTTATTGATAGCTCCATTACCTCACAACCAAAGCACGCTGGTTCAGTCACGAACTAGTTAAGATGTGTGACCCAATCTTAAGCCAGTTAACCCTATTGACCTAGCATTAAACGGGTACCTGAGTACTAGCCTACTGCTATGGATGGAACCTTCAGCAGGGTGAGATGCAGAGGCAAGTCTCCTAACACCTACTAGCCCCTCACCTTACCCTAAACAGGTATCTGGATTATATTTGGAATCGTTCACATCGATCCCACATATCAGAGAGGTGACTAAAGACTACATTTCGGTCTATCTAGAAACATTATCAAGTCAGAAGTCTTAAATTTGAACCAGTGACACCCAAACACCGTCTTTTGTCCGCAAGAAAAACGTGTTTTCCTCTTGAACCTCCACACGAACACGTTTCAAACCTACATCAACACTCTTAAACACGTTTCAAACCCACATCAACACACTTAAACCCTTTGCAAGAGAATTTAATTATTTTTCATACACGGCCATATCGTTTCTCCTCCCAGTTGCTGACCTCTTATAAAAGCCACCCAAACCGATCCCATGTTTAGAGAAATGCGTTCCAATCCTTGTTAATCCTCCCTGATTAAACACAGGCTACGTTTGAGCGGGTCACCCCCACCCTCCTTTCATTTCCGTCTTGGGTATCCTGCCTCACCTTATACAGTTCCTTCTTATATGGTCACTCCTCACCACACATTCTCTTACATTATACTCCTAAATTAATTTGAACCCAGACAATTTACTGTCTACGCCACTGTCAGTCGCTGATGAATGTTATATATATGTATAACTGTCCCGAAAAAAAAATGAAATGTAAATAAGCCGTAGAGGAGGAAAAAATTATAGAGAACTCAGAGCTGTCAGTTTGACCTGTCTTCAGAGCTTAAATTCGTGCAATAATCAGTCCAGGTTAGTGTTATAATTACACAGGCTTAATATGATACTACTACTACTACTACTAATACTGCTAATACTACTACTACTACTACTAATATTGCTTATACTACTACTACTAATACTGCTAATACTACTACTAGTACTACTAATACTGCTAATACTACTACTAGTACTACTAATACTGCTAATACTACTACTAGTACTACTAATACTGCTAATACTGCTAATACTACTACTACTACTACTAATACTGCTAATAATACTACTACTACTACTACTAATACTGCTAATACTACTACTAGTACTACTAATACTGCTAATACTACTACTACTAATACTGCTAATACTACTACTACTATTACTACTACTACTACTAATAATAATAATAATAAATAAGAAGTGCAGAGCAGTATGGGCACTGAAAAACTGGCACTAATGCCTGGCACTCTGGCACATAAATTCCCACAATTACTCATTACCGTGCCTTAAAGACTCATTTTAATGAGTATTAAATGCAGTGTATAGTACCGCAGGTGTATTATACACAGTATAGTACCGCAGGTGTATTATACACAGTATAGTACCGCAGGTGTATTATACACAGTATAGTACCGCAGGTGTATTATACACAGTATAGTACCGCAGGTGTATTATACACAGTATAGTACCGCAGGTGTATTATACACAGCATAGTACCGCAGGTGTATTATACACAGCATAGTACCGCAGGTGTATTATACACAGCATAGTACCGCAGGTGTATTATACACAGCATAGTACCGCAGCTGTATTATACACAGCATAGTACCGCAGCTGTATTATACACAGCATAGTACCGCAGGTGTATTAAACACTTGTTGATCGAGTTGAAAAATGAGAATAAACTGAAAAACAAAAGTTAAACGAGTAAATAAAGGAACGACCTTGAAGCACAACCAGGATAAATAGTTAGTGTTTATAATTTATAGAGCCACTAAAGTATATGTTGTATTGTTCCAGCACACTGCTGGAAGCAGGACTCGTGCAGCTCATGAAGTCATAGCCCTTAATACCCATCAACAACAACTTGCAGCACACTGCTGGAAGCAAGACTCGTGCAGCTCATGGAGTCATAGCCCTTAATACCCAACAACAACAATTTGCAGCACACTGCTGGAAGCAAGACTCGTGCTGGAAGCAAGACTCGTGCAGCTCATGTAGTCATAGCCCTTAATACCCAACAACAACAACTTGCAGCACACTGCTGGAAGCAAGACTCGTGCAGCTCATGTAGTCATAGCCCTTAATACCCAACAACAACAATTTGCAGCACACTGCTGGAAGCAAGACTCGTGCAGCTCATGGAGTCATAGCCCTTAATACCCATCAACAACAACTTGCAGCACACTGCTGGAAGCAAGACTCGTGCAGCTCATGGAGTCATAGCCCTTAATACCCATCAACAACAACTTGCAGCACACTGCTGGAAGCAAGACTCGTGCAGCTCATGAAGTCATAGCCCTTAATACCCATCAACAACAACTTGCAGCACACTGCTGGAAGCAAGACTCGTGCAGCTCATGGAGTCATAGCCCTTAATACCCATCAACAACAACTTGCAGCACACTGCTGGAAGCAAGACTCGTGCAGCTCATGGAGTCATAGCCCTTAATACCCATCAACAACAACTTGCAGCACACTGCTGGAAGCAAGACTCTTGCAGCTCACGAAGTCATAGCCCTTAATACCCAACAACAACAACTTGCAGCACACTGCTGGAAGCAAGACTCGTGCAGTTCATGGAGTCATAGCCCTTAATACCCATCAACAACTTACAGCACACTGCTGGAAGCAAGACTCGTGCAGCTCATGTAGTCATTGCCCTTAATACCCAACAACAACAACAACCTCTCATAATACTGTATTAAACACCTGGTTATTTCATTCTCAGGTGTGTGTATCTTCAGTGTTTGTGTGGTATGGAAGTGGTGAAGCTCTGTATGTTTGGTGCACTTTGATAAGGAATGGTGATGGGGGTGGTAGGTAATGGTGATAGATGATGGGGTGGTAGGTGATGGTAATGGTATATGATGGTGGTGGCAGGTGATAGCAGTAGCAGATAAAGGTGGTGGCAGGTGACAGTAGTGGCAGTAATGGTGGTAACTGATACTCCATGACACATATTTATACAGGTATAGTACAGGGCCACATCCAGCACCTCCACACAATTCCAGGTCAACAAGAAACAACCACCACATTGTAAGAAAATGAAAAAAAATATTCATCCGTTTGAACAAATCACAAAACCCGAAACTCAAACTAGAAATTTTTTGGACGTCAAAGAAACAAATTCACATATTTTACATACATGGGCGAATATTATATATATATATATATATATATATATATATATATATATATATATATATATATATATATATATATATATATATATATATATATATATATATATATATAGATATATATATATATATATATATATATGTCGTGCCGAATAGGCAGAACTTGCCATCTTGGCTTAAATAGCAACTCTCATCTTGCCATATAGGACAAGTGAAAATTTGTGTATGCAATAATATCGCCAAAATCATTCTGAACCTAACGGAAAAAAGTAAATTTGATTGTGTTTGTTTAGTACTAAATTATTGTAAACGTATTTAAAATATATTTAGTTGGGTTAGGCTAAAATAAATTGCTCTTGTTATAATAAGGTTAGGTAAGTTTTCTAAGATTCTTTTGGCGCAAAATTAAAAATTTTTACACGAACATTAATGAAAAAAATATATCTTTAAACGTATAAGAGAAAATTTCAGAAAGGACTTAATTTTAAATGAGTTCTTGCTAATTGACCAGTTTTACATATTCGGCACGACATATATATATATATATATATATATATATATATATATATATATATATATATATATATATATATATATATATATATATATATATATATATATATATATATATATATATATGAGGTTTTCCAACACATATTATAAGGCTTATCACAGGTTCTTTGCAATGAGGCTTACTTAATCCTCATTCCCACAGGAGGCTTCCCCACAGAGGCTTAGTCCACAAGGGGGGTTTTTCCCCCCTCGCCACCAACAGGAAGCTCCCTCTCCCCCCTAAGTTGGCTTAGTTTGTACAGTTTTTAAGGTTGGTTGACTGAACAGGACACAAGAGATATGTGGACAACTTCCTGCTGCCTTAACAGGGTTCTTTTAGACGTCTGAGACAAACCTTGGCACCACCTTGTAACCTTGAAGTGCTGGCAACGAGCCATCACTCAGAACCCCTACCTTACCCCTACCCCAAAATCTTCCCCTCACTCCTCTCACTAGCCCCTCATATTCTAAGTACATGTTAGATAATTCTAACCAATAAATAAACGTGTCTCTACCTTCCAGGTGTTCCTAAACATCCTCTCAAAATCATTTTTTTCTCACTGTGACATCTCTCGTGGACCTTGATGTCACACTGTCTACCAGAGTGAAAAAAAATGATATACGTTGGGTCTTTGAAGAGCCTTGAGCTAAAGTACGACACAGCAATGCTGGTATGTAATTCGTCTGTAAAAAACTTCATTTATGGTCACGGTGGTGGCCCATGCTAACCTTCCTATGGTGTACATAAATATATCTAGTTGGATGAATCTTACTAAAAGCCATTTAGCCTGCGAATTTTACGAGAGCTTTTAAAGACATCTGTTGTCCCTGTTCACCTATCAGTAAAATAGGTACCAGGGTGTTAGCTGACTGATGTGGGTAGCATCCAGGGGACACAACTGACTTAAGTTACCAGAAATGCTCTGCATAACAAAGTGGCTTTCTATATAGTACGTCACTGATGTCAGCTATGGTCTCTATATGTTGTACATGTACTTGTAGAAATCCCCTCAAGGAAGGTTCCTTGATGTTGGTGAGGGGCTCTTGATTTATGGAATTGGATCTGTGCTCCAGTTCCCCGAATTAAGCCTGAATGCCTTCCACATCCCCCCAAGCGCTGTATAATCCTCCGGGTTTAGCCCTTCCCCCTTGATTTTAATAATAATAATACTTGGAGAAATAAATATTATTATTATTATCATTATTATTATTATTATTATTATTATTATTATTTTATTATTATTATTATTATTATTTAGAACTCTTGGGACCCCAGAGGAAATCCTACGAAGCCGGATGAGAAGTCCAACACACCGCTACCAGTCTAGCCACCTAACAGGTGGACAACCAGTTAGTGGCAACCAGTTAGTGGCAACCAGTTAGTGGCAACCAGTTAGTGGCAACCAGTTAGTGGCAACCAGTTAGTGGCAACCAGTTAGTGGCAACCAGTTAGTGGCAACCAGTTAGTGGCAACCAGTTAGTGGCAACCAGTTAGTGGCAACCAGTTAGTTAGTGTATAAGCGACACATTCTACGCGTAACATTAAAAATACCTTAATCTCCAAATGAGGATTAACACAGTCTCCCACTAAATACATACTGAGATACAAATCTCTCGGCATATGTATAATGAGAGATACACAAATACACCGCACATAGGAGAGAGAAGCTGACGACGACATTTCGGTCTGACTTTGACCATTTACGTAGTGTCTTTGAAAACCGTCCAAGACGGACCGAAACATCGTCTTAAGCTCCTCTTTCCTATGTGCGGCTTATTTGTATATAATTCCAGAGTATATATATACCGAAATATACAGGCTACTGAGAGATGGCTCCTGCTGCATATACACTAAGATATACACACCACTAGATGTATATACCAAGGCAGTAACATCACAGGCCGGTATTAAATGGTTACACTGGGTGGTCCAGGTTATAATTGACCGTGGGTGGTCAAGATGGGTGTTTTCACGGCAGGGTTAGCATAGTAATGACTAGCAGCCAGCATCGTTCATACCCCTGCATGATCTCCCCTGATACGCTAGGTACCTGGATGATAGGGCCAGACACTACGTGCTAGGCTAGTTACCTGGATGATCGCTCCAGACACAATCTCCTACGCTAGTTACCTGGATGATCAAGCCAGAAACAATCTCCTACGCTAGTTACCTGGACGATCACTCCAGAAACAATCTCCTACGCTAGTTACCTGGACGATCACTCCAGAAACAATCTCCTACGCTAGTTACCTGGACGATCACTCCAGAAACAATCTCCTACGCTAGTTACCTGGACGATCACTCCAGAAACAATCTCCTACGCTAGTTACCTGGACGATCACTCCAGAAACAATCTCCTACGCTGGTTACCTGGATGATCAAGCCAGAAACAATCTCCTACGCTAGTTACCTGGATGATCAAGCCAGAAACAACCTCCTACGCTAGTTACGTGAACTAGCGTAGCGGCGATAAACCTGCTAGGAAAAGACAGAGAGCGGAGGATTTTAGCGTCCACATCGAGGCTGCCGAAAACTGTCTGCTTCTATCTGCCTTAACGAGTATTATCGATGTGTTGGAGACAAGGATAGTATAATTATTTCACAACTAACCGAATGGTTGTTTGATCTGATCGGTTTCAAATCTATCCACTCCTTAAGGGTCATTATGGCTGCATATCACCGGTTAAGAATGTTAGGTAAAAGGACACATGTGATAACTGGCTACGAAAACCGACAAGTTGAAGACTGATAAATTAGACACATGTGCAACTCTTGGGTATCTTTATTGTGGGAACGTTTCGCCACACAGTGGCTTCATCAGTCCAAAGGAAAATGGTGAAGAACAGGAGTTTGAGGTAATCAGTCCCTTAGCCTTGAGTCGATGTAATCAGTATAAAGTAATGCAGAATGTTTGCCAAGACCAGGGTCCTGGCACGGGTTTTAATTTTGCGATGACTCGTCTCTGGATCCCGAAGGAGAACTGATTTTCCAATGTTGCAGCACATGCTGCTCAAGGACTGATCTGGACGGCTTATCTAGTGTGTTTCATAAGCGACTGTGATTTGAAACTGAAGTTATCCTTCCATCGCTGTTGTTTCCTGAGCTAGGGACTGGACTCTGTCAGCTCTGAGAACCTGCAGATTCATGGCATCCACCGTCTCCTCCTCGGTCGGTAAGGACGCCCTCAGGAGTGTGTTGACCATCTGCAGGAACATCCTCTATTGTTCCGCGGAGTTGTATCGCAAATAATATCCGTGAATACCTTGATGAATCCTACGAGATCTTCTCTGGTGAGGGCCTGCGTTGGCGGTGGGTTCGAAGCAGTGTATATTATCTGGGCTGTTGTGGTCTGTCGGGGTTGCTGAGGGTTGGACTTCATTGTGCGCACCGTGGCCTGTTTCTGTGTGCCAAGTTGGGTAGCCGGCATCTGCTGTTGAGGTGCAGATATACCCAGGGAAGCCTGCACAGCGGCTGTGCCGGGCAATGAGTGCCTGCGTTGCCGTATTATGGCCGGTGGGGACTCGTGCAGTGCCGTTTGCTGATTGCGTTCACCAGCTGTTCTCTGATGGCACCGCTTATTCCTTATCCTTTTGTTTCTTCGTTGAGGTAGAGGGGCGGGAGGCTCCTGCCCATGACGCTTAGTTGAGGCTTCGAGGGTCAGAAATTCCTCGGCATTGAGTTGGGTGGTCTGATGTGAGTTCTGCAGTATGGCAGGATTCTCTGAACCCACCGTCTGCTGAGAACGATGCTCTGCCGTAGCCTGCTGCTTCTTTGCTGGCATCTTCCAGGCCCCATGAATTCTGGCGAGCCTCTCGGGGTATCGAGGGTTCCAGGCATGGTGTTTCTGCCTGCAGTTCGGGCATCGTGGAGTGGGTGGCGATGCATTTTCCAGCTTGGTCATGTAGTTCTCGGTAGGGTGGCGCTGGCTACAAACACCGCAGATTACAGGATGCACCCAGGTGTCCGTAGCGCTGGCTACGGCATGTATGTATAATGTTCGCCAAGACCGTAGTCCTGTTTTGTAAGACACATATGCAACAGTTAGGTATCTTTATTTCGAAACGTTTCGCCTACACAGTTGGCTTCTTCAGTCGAGTACAGAAAAGTTGATAGAAGCAGAAGATACTTGAAGACGATGTAATCAAAACTTCAAGGGTGATGGACTGATTACATCGTCTTCAAGTATCTTCTGCTTCTATCAACTTTTCTGTACTCGACTGAAGAAGCCTACTGTGTAGGCGAAACGTTTCGAAATAAAAATACCTAACTGTTGCATATGTGTCTTACCTAACAACCTGTCGGTATTTTATACCATTTTAATGTTCACACCGTAGTCCTGGCACGGGTCTCAATCTTGTGATGACCAGTCTGGCTACAGCATATGTACGAAGTGACTTATATACTGTAGACAGGTGAAGTGCAGCAGTCGTAGGTGATATCACACTTGACAAATCCAAATGTGGAAGTAGGTCATGACTAAAGGTTAGGTACGTGAAGAATTCCCTGTATTAAGATCCTAAGATGTTGGTGTGTCTGACAGCAATGCTGATGAATGGTTCAGACAACCGACACGTTGATAAATTAGATACATGTGCAACACTTGGGTATCTTTATTGAGGAAACGTTTCGACCCACAGTGGCTTCATCAGTCCTTACACCTTTCTGCTTTGTATTGGACTGATGAAGGCAATGTGTGGCGAAACGTCTCCTTAATAAACATTCACACATGTTTCATGGGTTTCTCAATCTTTAAAAAGACACATGTACAACTAATGTGACATTTTTATTGTGGCAACGTTTCGCTCTCCAGGAGCTTTGTCAAGCCATTACAAACATTACAAAGACACAAAGGGTATATATATATATATATATATATATATATATATATATATATATATATATATATATATATATATATATATATATATATATATAGGTATATAGTGAGGTGCACAAGTACATGTACAAGGTATGCAAGTGCATGTACAAGGTATACAAGTACATGAACAAGGTATACAAGTATATGAACAAGGTATACAAGTACATGTACAAGGTATACAAGTACATGTACAAGGTATACAAGTGCATGTACAAGGTATACAAGTGCATGTACAAGGTATACAAGTGCATGTACAAGGTATACAAGTACATGTACAAGGTATACAAGTACATGTACAAGGTATACAAGTACATGCACAAGGTATACAAGTACATGTACAAGGTATACAAGTACATGTACAAGGTATACAAGTGCATGTACAAGGTATACAAGTACATGTACAAGGTATACAAGTACATGCACAAGGTATACAAGTACATGTACAAGGTATACAAGTACATGTACAAGGTATACAAGTACATGTACAAGGTATACAAGTACATGTACAAGGTATACAAGTACATGTACAAGGTATACAAGTACATGTACAAGGTATACAAGTACATGTACAAGGTATACAAGTACATGCACAAGGTATACAAGTACATGTACAAGGTATACAAGTACATGTACAAGGTATACAAGTGCATGTACAAGGTATACAAGTACATGTACAAGGTATACAAGTACATGCACAAGGTATACAAGTACATGTACAAGGTATACAAGTACATGTACAAGGTATACAAGTACATGTACAAGGTATACAAGTACATGTACAAGGTATACAAGTACATGCACAAGGTATACAAGTACATGTACAAGGTATACAAGTACATGTACAAGGTATACAAGTACACGTACAAGGTATACAAGTACACATACAAGGTATACAAGTACACATACAAGGTATACAAGTACATGTACAAGGTATACAGGCCTAGTTGACATCAATGACATACTACTATATAGAAAGCCCCTTGTTATACACAATATTTCGGACAAATAAGGTGAGTTTTGCCACCAGAATGCGACCCACACCAGATGACTAATACCCAGGTACCTATTTTACTGTTAGGTGAACATGGGCAGCAGGTCTCTTAAGGAAATATGTCCTAATATTTCCACCCGTACCGGGGATCGAACCAGGGACCTCAGTGTGTGTTAGGTAAGACACATATGTAGCAGTTAGGTATCTTTATTTCGAAACGTTTCGCCTACACAGTAGGCTTCATCAGTCGAGTACAGAAAAGTTGATAGAAGCAGAAGATACTTGAAGACGATGTAATCAGTCCATCACCCTTGAAGTTTTGAGGTGGTCAGTCCCTCAGTCTGGAGAAGAGCATTGTTCCGTTGTCTGAAACAATATTATTTCAGACTGTGGTGTCACAGTCGTAGGTGGTGTCACAGTCTTAGGTGGTGTCACAGTCGTAGGTGGTGTCACAGTCTTAAGTGGTGTCACAGTCTTAGGTGGTGTCACAGTCTTAGGTGGTGTCACAGTCTTAGGTGGTGTCACAGTCTTAGGTGGTGTCACAGTCTTAGGTGGTGTCACAGTCTTAGGTGGTGTCACAGTCTTAGGTGGTGTCACAGTCTTAGGTGGTGTCACAGTCTTAGGTGGTGTCGCAGTCTTAGGTGGTGCCACAGTCTTAGGTGGTGTCACAGTCTTAGGTGGTGTCACAGTCTTAGGTGGTGTCACAGTCTTAGGTGGTGTCACAGTCTTAGGTGGTGTCGCAGTCTTAGGTGGTGCCACAGTCCTAGGTGGTGTCACAGTCTTAGGTGGTGCCACAGTCGTAGGTGGTGCCACAGTCGTAGGTGGTGCCACAGTCGTAGGTGGTGCCACAGACGTAGGTGGTGTCACAGTCGTAGGTGGTGCCACAGTCGTAGGTGGTGCCACAGTCGTAGGTGGTGCCACAGTCGTAAGTGGTGTCACAGTCGTAGGTGGTGCCACAGTCGTAAGTGGTGTCACAGTCGTAGGTGGTGTCACAGTCGTAGGTGGTGTCACAGTCGTAGGTGGTGCCACAGTCGTAGGTGGTGCCACAGTCGTAGGTGGTGCCACAGTCGTAAGTGGTGTCACAGTCGTAAGTGGTGTCACAGTCGTAAGTGGTGTCACAGTCGTAGGTGCTGCCACAGTCGTAGGTGGTGCCACAGTCGTAAGTGGTGTCACAGTCGTAAGTGGTGTCACAGTCTTAGGTGGTGTCACAGTCGTAGGTGGTGTCACAGTCGTAGGTGGTGTCACAGTCTTAGGTGGTGTCACAGTCTTAGGTGGTGTCACAGTCTTAGGTGGTGCCACAGTCGTAAGTGGTGTCACAGTCGTAGGTGGTGCCACAGTCGTAAGTGGTGTCACAGTCGTAGGTGGTGCCACAGTCGTAGGTGGTGTCACAGTCGTAGGTGGTGCCACAGTCGTAAGTGGTGTCACAGTCGTAGGTGGTGCCACAGTCGTAGGTGGTGTCACAGTCGTAGGTGGTGCCACAGTCGTAAGTGGTGTCACAGTCGTAGGTGGTGCCACAGTCGTAGGTGGTGTCACAGTCGTAGGTGGTGCCACAGTCGTAAGTGGTGTCACAGTCGTAGGTGGTGCCACAGTCGTAGGTGGTGCCACAGTCGTAGGTGGTGTCACAGTCGTAGGTGGTGTCACAGTCGTAGGTGGTGTCACAGTCGTATGTGGTGTCACAGTCTTAGGTGGTGTCGCAGTCTTAGGTGGTGCCACAGTCTTAGGTGGTGCCACAGTCGTAGGTGGTGTCACAGTCGTAGGTGGTGTCACAGTCGTAGGTGGTGTCACAGTCGTAGGTGGTGTCACAGTCGTAGGTGGTGTCACAGTCGTAGGTGGTGTCACAGTCGTAGGTGGTGTCACAGTCGTAGGTGGTGTCACAGTCGTAGGTGGTGTCACAGTCGTAGGTGGTGTCACAGTCGTAGGTGGTGTCACAGTCGTAGGTGGTGTCACAGTCTTAGGTGGTGTCACAGTCGTAGGTGGTGTCACAGCCGTAGGTGGTGTCACAGTCGTAGGTGGTGTCATCCTCTCCAGGTATCGTTGGTCTTCATTTATATAATAAAGATTAGTTGAAAACACATCCACTGAAATTGCTTTAGCAATAGATTAGATTTTTTTGATCTTGTCACCGAAGTGGCTAGTTCATTGTGCACCTCACGTCGGATCCAGGAAAAAAGTCACAGGAAAATGCCGAAGAAAAAGGTCACAGAAAAAAAGGTCACGTCTTAACCTTACCTGGCCTGGTCACAGACCGGGCCACGGGGGCGTTGACCCCCGGAACTCTCTCCAGGTAAACTCCAGGTAAACCTATATAAAATGAGACCTTTTTTTTCCTAGAGAAAATTGGATACCCTCATAACCATCCTGTGGATGATTGCGCAAGATACACAATAGGCCTAGGAACTAGGCCCAAAAAAGTTAACAGAAGTACATCTGGATTTATATCTACAGTTCACTTATCTGTTACAAGCAAATCTAGAAAATCTGTTTAATATATCTAGTATCCTATTTTCATTAATATGTTGACAAGTCACCTAGACCTGGTCGTGGACCGGGCCACGGGGGCGTTGACCCCTGGAATGTCCTCCACTAATCGGCCTGAGGATCGACGACCCAAATGATTTCTTCATGAATGAGCCTCAAAACTCCATAAATGTATGCCAGATTTCCGACATTACTCTAACTCCGATAGATTTCGAAAAAGCCATTGACAACATGCCTATGCACTCAGCCCCGGGCCCAGACTCGTGGAACTCTGTTTTCATTAAGAACTGCAAGAAACCCCTCTCGCGTGCCCTAAGTACACTATGGAGGAGGAGCTTGGACATGGGTGAAATTCCACAGTCACTTAAAACAACGGATATAGCCCCACTCCATAAAGGTGGCAGCAAAGCATTAGCTAAGAACTATAGACCAATAGCTCTGACGTCCCACATCATAAAAATCTTTGAAAGACTGCTAAGAAGCAGGATTGCAGATCACCTGGATTCCCAAAATCTGCACAATCCAGGGCAACATGGGTTCAGGGCAGGTCGCTCCTGCCTCTCACAACTACTGGATCACTATGATATGGCCTTGGATGCACTGGAAGAAAACGAGAATGCAGATGTAATATACACAGACTTTGCAAAAGCATTTGACAAATGCGATCATGGCGTAATAGCCCATAAAATACGTGCTAAAAGAATAACTGGGAAAGTGGGGAGATGGATCTTCAACTTCCTAACAAATCGAACACAAAGAGTAGTGGTCAACTGAGTTAAATCGGAGGCTGCCATAGTGAAGAGCTCTGTTCCACAAGGCACAGTACTCGCCCCCATCTTATTCCTTATCCTCATATCAGACATAAACAGAGATGTACACCACAGCACCGTATCATCCTTTGCGGATGATACTAGGATCTGCATGAGGCTGTCATCTGCCGAGGACGCGGTTAACCTCCAAGAAGATATAAACAAAGTTTTCCAGTGGGCAACGGTAAACAATATGATGTTCAATGAGGACAAATTCCAACTACTCCGTTATGGAAAACTGGAGGAGATAATAACTAGAACAGAGTATACTACTGACTCCGGCCATACAATAGAGCGGAAAAATAATGTAAGGGACCTGGGAGTAGTAATGTCTGAGGATCTCACTTTCAAGGATCACATCAGTGCCACGATCGCACGTGCAAAGAAAATGATAGGATGGATAATGAGAACGTTCAAAACGAGAGATGCCAAGCCAATGATGATCCTTTTCAAATCACTTGTTCTCTCTAGGCTGGAATACTGCTGTACATTAACATCTCCATACAAAGCAGGTGAAATCGCAGATCTAGAGAGTGTACAGAGATCCTTTACTGCACGTATAAGTTCTGTCAAGCACCTTAACTACTGGGAACGCCTGGAAACACTTGACTTGTACTCGTTGGAACGCAGGAGGGAGAGATATATCATAATCTACACTTGGAAAATCTTGGAAGGAATGGTCCCAAATCTGCACACAGAAATCACTCCCTACGAAAGTAAAAGACTGGGCAGGCGATGCAAAATGCCCCCAATAAAAAGTAGGGGCGCCATTGGTACACTAAGGGAAAACACCATAAGTGTCCGGGGCCCAAAACTGTTCAACAGCCTCCCATCAAGCATTAGGGGAATTGCCAATAAACCCCTGGCTGCCTTCAAGAGAGAGCTGGACAGATACCTAAAGTCAGTGCCGGATCAGCCGGGCTGTGGCTCGTACGTTGGACTGCGTGCGGCCAGCAGTAACAGCCTAGTTGATCAGGCCCTGATCCATCGGGAGGCCTGGTCATGGACCGGGCCGCGGGGGCGTTGATCCCCGGAATAACCTCCAGGTAACCTCCAGGTAAGTAGACTCCAGATAGATTAGGCTATTATGCTGTCTATTGGTTTGGTAATAGAGTTGTGGATGAGTGGAACAAACCCAAGTAGCGTCACTAAAGCTAAGAATCTCCTGTAGCTTCAATAATAAATTAGATAAGTGCACGAGTGTGAGTTAGACCTGCGTAGCATAGGCCAGTAGGCCTATAGTGCCCTCCTTTCATTTCTATGCTCAAAAGGGATGAATTAATGCTGAAGATGGAATGGGATACTGATGCATGGGGAGATGGGAACAAAAGCCCATGGGTATTTAAGAATGGATCTTACGGAAGGAGAAGGAGGCAAGAGTGAAAGGAAGGAGTTACATGTGAGAGGAGAAAGGAGTAGGGGAAGGAATGGTGGGTAGGGAATGGGAGGGTAGAGGAAGAAGGTGGGGTATTTAGGGAAGGCGGTGGGTTGGGCTAGCACCCTAGAGGATGTGGGTTGGGGTTGACGGTGGGGGTAGTAGTGAAGATGGTACCTAGAGAGGTCGTAGGTCATGGTCCTCACCCACCCCCACCTGCCGCTGCTGCTGCTGCTTCTGCTGCTGTTACTGTTGCTGCTGCTGCTCCTGCTGCTGCTGCTGCTGCTGTTACTGTTGCTGCTGCTGCTCCTGCTGCTGTTACTGTTGCTGCTGCTGTTACTGTTGCTGCTGCCGTTACTGTTGCTGCTGCTGCTGTTGCTGCTCCTGCTGCTGTTACTGTTGCTGCTGCTGTTACTGTTGCTGCTGCTGCTGCTACTACTACTGATGCTGCTCCCGCTGCTGTTACTGTTGCTGCTGCTGTTACTGTTGTTGCTGCTGCTGCTCCTGCTCCTGCTGCTGTTACTGTTGCTGCTGCTGTTGCTGCTCCTGCTGCTGTTACTGGTGCTGCTTCTACTACTGCTGTTGTTTTTATGCTGTTGCTACTGTTATTGCTGTTGCTGCTGTTTTCCTACTGTTGTTGCTGCTGCTGATAAAGGTGCAGTTCTTGCTGCATATCTTCCTCTCTTCCTTTCTCTCTCCCTCTTACAATAAACCTTCTCCTTCTCCATGACTGTACAAGACCGTCCACCTTCTCTTCAAGTTCTTCCCACTCTCCGCCACACCTACGCCTGTCGAAGTCACCGAAGGAGGTATTCCAGCAGCAGCTGCAGCCCACCACCCACTCCAGCTGCTGAAGAAGGAGTAAGATGGAGGTCTCCACCCCTGAGACCACTCCAGCAGCTCTAAAAGGTATCCCAAAGAGCTCCTTATCACCCTCCCTCCAGCTCTCTACTTCCACTTCCAGAGGACACCAAAGGATTCTTATCCCGTTCAGAGTGCTACCTCTCTCTCTCTCTCTCTCTCTCTCTCTCTCTCTCTCTCTCTCTCTCTCTCTTATATATACAATCCATCCACCAGGGATGTGACCCATCCACCACGGATGTGACCCATCCACCACGGATGTGACCCATCCACCAGGAATCTGACCCATCCACCAGGTATCTGACCCATCCACCAGGTATCTGACCCATCCACCAGGTATCTGACCCATCCACCAGGTATCTAACCCATCCACCAGGTATCTAACCCATCCACCAGGTATCTGACCCATCCACCAGGTATCTAACCCATCCACCACGGATCTGACCCATCCACCAGGTATCTAACCCATCCACCAGGGATCTGACCCATCCACCAGGTATCTAACCCATCCACCAGGTATCTAACCCATCCACCAGGTATCTAACCCATCCACCAGGTATCTAACCCATCCACCAGGTATCTGACCCATCCACCAGGTATCTAACCCATCCACCAGGTATCTAACCCATCCACCAGGGATGTGACCCATCCACCAGGGATGTGACCCATCCACCAGGGATGTGACCCATCCACCAGGGATGTGACCCATCCACCAGGGATGTGACCCATCCACCAGGGATGTGACCCATCCACCAGGGATGTGACCCATCCACCAGGTATCTAACCCATCCACCAGGTATCTGACCCATCCACCAGGGATGTGACCCATCCACCAGGGATGTGACCCATCCACCAGGGATCTAACACATCCACCAGGGATGTGACCCATCCACCACGGATGTGACCCATCCACCACGGATGTGACCCATCCACCAGGGATGTGACCCATCCACCAGTGATCTAACCCATCCACCAGTGATCTAACCCATCCACCAGGTATCTAACCCATCCACCAGGGATGTGACCCATCCACCAGGGATGTGACCCATCCACCAGGGATGTGACCCATCCACCAGGGATGTGACCCATCCACCAGGGATGTGACCCATCCACCAGGGATGTGACCCATCCACCAGGGATGTGACCCATCCACCAGGGATGTGACCCATCCACCAGGGATGTGACCCATCCACCAGTGATCTAACCCATCCACCAGGTATCTAACCCATCCACCAGGGATCTAACACATCCACCAGGGATGTGACCCATCCACCAGGGATGTGACCCATCCACCAGGGATGTGACCCATCCACCAGGGATGTGACCCATCCACCAGGGATGTGACCCATCCACCAGTGATCTAACCCATCCACCAGGGATGTGACCCATCCACCAGTGATCTAACCCATCCACCAGGGATGTGACCCATCCACCAGTGATCTAACCCATCCACCAGGGATGTGACCCATCCACCAGTGATCTAACCCATCCACCAGGGATGTGACCCATCCACCAGTGATCTAACCCATCCACCAGGGATGTGACCCATCCACCAGGGATGTGACCCATCCACCAGGGATGTGACCCATCCACCAGGGATGTGACCCATCCACCAGGGATGTGACCCATCCACCAGGGATGTGACCCATCCACCAGGGATGTGACCCATCCACCAGGGATGTGACCCATCCACCAGGGATGTGACCCATCCACCAGGGATGTGACCCATCCACCAGGGATGTGACCCCCTCACACCATAACAACTCCACACCACAAATAACTAAACAAAATATTCTATGTTTGTTCCCAACTAAGTAAATTTTTCTCCCGAGTGTTGAGTGCTTTTATTGGCTGTTGTTAACGTCAGTCTGGTGTTATTGTTACTACCTCAACACTTAAGTGCAACTCAAAATTATAATATATTTAGACTTTTTTTTTGGGGGGGGGAACTTTCGCCAACTCAAAATTTCCATTTTTAAATTAATTTTCAAAAAAGTCGTCTTGTGGGTCCAATTTCTGATATACTAAATAAATTTTAGAAAAATATCTCAATCTGGGAGAAAATATGTATGTTAGTTTTTATATATAACGATGTTTCGAGCATTAGTCAACATGATAAAGCTAAGTTTCGGTCGAAAAGTCGGGGTGCACATATCTGTTTTGCCCGGTGTTGTAGTCGACGATGAATCCGTAAGATGAACTGCCAAATAAGATCATCATTTTCACTCATTTTCATCATTATTCATCAAGTTTATTATCATTCTCATCATTATTCATCAAGTTTATTATCATTCTCATCATTATTCATCAACTTGATTACCATTCTCATCAGGCAGCTGCTTTCTCACCATCGTTAACAGACAAAAGAAATCTGTATTCTGGTGGTGGAGGAACAGGTGATGGTCAGCTGTCGTAGTGAGGGGGGGAAGGAGAGGGGAGGGAAGGAGAGGGGAGGGAAGGAGAGGGGAGGGAAGGAGAGGGAGGGAAGGAGAGGGGAGGGAAGGAGAAGGTAGGAGAGGGGAGGAAAGGAGAAGGTAGGAGAGGGGAGGGAAGGAGAAGGTAGGAGAGGGGAGGGAAGGAGAGGGGAGGGAAGGAGACGGTAGGAGAGGGGGGGAAGGAGACGAAAGGAGAAGGTAGAAGAGGAGAGGGAAGGAGAGGGGAGGAAAGGAGAAGGTAGGAGAGGGGAGGGAAGGCGAAGGTAGGAGAGGGGAGGGAAGGAGACGAAAGGAGAAGGTAGAAGAGGGGAGGGAAGGAGAAGGTAGGAGAGGGGAGGAAGAAGAGAGGAGGGAAGGAGAGGGAAGGGAAGAAGAGGGAAAGGAAGGGAAGCTAGAGAGTATAGGAGAAGAAACAAAAGAACAAGAGAGGGATCGAACTGAGGCACAATACCGTGACTGTAACAACACACAAACAACCCGCACAGAGAGAACCTCGCCACGACATTTCGCCCCAACTTGGACCATTAATAAGTCACACCGAAAAGTCGTCATAAGTTTCTCTGTCGCATGTGCGGGTTATTTAAGAACATAAGAATGGAGGAACACTGCAGAAGGCCTACTGGCCCATACAAGGCAAGTCCTTATCAAAACGACCACTACCCAAAGCTACCTAAGAACAGCCTAGTTGATCAGGCCCTGATCCATCGGGAGGCCTGGTCATGGACCGGGCCGCGGGGGCGTTGATCCCCGGAATAACCTCCAGGTAACCTCCAGGTAACCAGGTAAGAATTAACTCCCTACCCAAGAATTAACTCCCTACCCAAGAATTAACTCCCTACCCAAGAATTAACTCCCTACCCAAGAATTAACTCCCTATCCAAGAATTAACTCCCTACCCAAGAATTAACTCCCTATCCAAGAATTAACTCCCTACCCAAGAATTAACTCCCTACCCAAGAATTAACTTTGTGTACTGAAAGAGATATGGGGGTATTTAGTGAACAGGTTGTTAGGTAAGACACATATGCAACAGTTAGGTATCTTTATTTCGAAACGTTTCGCCTACACAGTAGGCTTCTTCAGTCGAGTACAGAAAAGTTGATAGAAGCAGAAGATACTTGAAGACGATGTAATCAGTCCATCACCCTTGAAGTTTTGAGGTGGTCAGTCCCTCAGTCTGGAGAAGAGTATTGTTCCATAGTCTGAGACAATATGGAGTTGAAGTGACAGGATGGAGCCTTATATAGCGCCAGGAGGTGAGATGTAGGTCACTAGTAGAGGTAAGAATGTGGTCCTTGGGAGGTCAGGTCCCTCTCAAATCCAGCCGTTCTCACTAGCAGAAGTTATCCAAGTTGAAGAAGCCTACTGTGTAGGCGAAACGTTTCGAAATAAAGATACCTAGCTGTTGTATATGTGTCTTACCTAACAACCTGTCGGTATTTTATACCATTTTAATGTTCAGTGGACAGAATACTATAGAATAAGTGTGGCAAAGACACACAAGAGTAAACGAGAAAGATAAACGAGGAGTAGGAGAGGAAACTAGAGAAAGAGAAGTATATAGAGAAAGAAGGAAACAATTGTCTGGTGGTTCCTAGCTACAGGAGAGACAGGACGGCCTTCAGAGCGCATCTTGAGTCCCAAGACACCAGCATCTCTGCTATCTTTGAGATCAAGACATTGAAGTCCGGCAACAGCATCCCGGAAGCTGCCACTTGTATACAATTTTATTATGGAGGTTTTTATGGTTCCTAGGCAACGCTAGACCAAAAATAGTTCTGTATAATCTTATGGACACTTGTAAGGCGTAGTTCTGAGGGGTTGGTCGTAGCGGGATCCGGAAATAGCGGTGTTGGGAGTAACGAGGTTCCAGTGGAACCCACTGCTAGGGAAAGTTCTCCAAGATTAGCCATTTATTTTTCATACGGAGAAAGTTGAGTAAACACACACACACACACACACACACACACACACACACACAGACACACACACACACACACACACACACACACACACACACACACACACACACACACACACACACACACACACACACACACACACACACACACACACACACACACACACACACACACACACACACACACACACACACACGTTCGCGATTGTATTTTATATGTATATATATATGTCGTGCCGAATAGGTAAAATTGGTCAATTAGCAAGAACTCATTTAAAATTAAGTCCTTTCTAAAATTTTCTCTTATGCATTTAAATATATATATTTTTTTCATTTGTGTTAATGAAAAATTAATAATTTTATATCAAAAGAATCTTAGAAAACTTTCGCTTGTCTTATTCGGCAAGAAGTGCGTTGCTATATATATATATATATATATATATATATATATATATATATATATATATATATATATATATATATATATATATATATATATGTATATATGTGTGTGTGTGTGTGTGTGTGTGTGTGTGTGTGTGTGTGTGTGTGTGTGTGTGTGTGTGTGTGTGTGTGTGTGTGTATGTGTATGTGTGTGTATGTGTATGTGTGTGTATGTGTGTGTGTGTGTGTGTGTGTGTGTGTGTGTGTGTGTGTGTGTGTGTGTGTGTGTGTGTGTGTGTGTGTGTGTGTGTGTGTGTGTGTGTGTGTGTGTGTGTGTGTGTGTGTGTGTGTGTGTGTGTGTGTGTGTGTGTGTGTGTGTGTGTGTACTCACTTAATTGTACTCACCTAATTGTGGTTGCAGGGGTCGAGACTCAGCTCCTGGCCCCGCCTCTTCACTGATCGCTACTAGGTCCTCTCCCTCTCTGCTTCCTGAGCTTTGTCATACCTCTTCTTAAAACTATCTATGGTTCCTGCCTCCACTACTTCACTTGCTAGGCTATTCCACTTCCTGACGACTCTATGACTGAAGAAATACTTCCTAACATCCCTGTGACTCGTCTGAGTCTTCAGCTTCCAGTTGTGACCCCTCGTTTCTGTGTCCCATCTCTGGAACATCCTATCTCTGTCCACCTTGTCTATTCCCCTCAGTATCTTGTATGTCGTTATCATGTCTCCCCTGACTCTTCTGTCCTCCAGTGTCGTCAGTCCGATTTCCCTCAACCTTTCCTCGTACGACATTCCCCTGAGCACTGGGACTAGCCTTGTTGCAAACCTTTGTACTTTCTCTAACTTCTTGACGTGCTTGACCAGGTGTGGGTTCCAGACTGGTGCTGCATACTCCAGTATGGGCCTAACATACACAGTGTACAGTGTCTTGAACGATTCCTTATTTAGGTATCGGAACGCCATTCTCAGGTTTGCCAGGCGCCCGTATGCTGCAGCAGTTATTTGGTTGATGTGTGCCTCCGGTGACGTGCTCGGTGTTATGGCCACCCCAAGGTCTTTCTCCCTGAGTGAGGTCTGTAGTCTTTGTCCACCTAGCCTATACTCTGTCTGCGGTCTTCTTTGCCCCTCCCAAATCTTCATGACTTTGCATTTGGCTGGATTGAATTCGAGAAGCCAGTTTCTGGACCACATGTCCAGCCTGTCCAGGTCTCTTTGCAGTCCTGCCTCATCCTCATCCGATTTAATTCTCCTCATCAACTTCACATCATCTGCGAATAGGGGCACTTCAGAGTCTATTCCTTCTATAATGTCGTTCGCATATATCAAAAATAGCACTGGTCCTAGAACTGACCCCTGTGGGACCCCGCTCGTCACAGGCGCCCACTGTCATGCCTCTTCACGTACCATGACTCGTTGCTGCCTCCCTGTCAGGCATTCCCTGATCCATTGCAGTGCCCTCCCTGTTATATGCGCCTGATCCTCCAGCTTCTGCACTAATCTCTTGTGGGGAACTGTGTCTAAGGCCTTCCTGCAGTCTAGGAAAACGCAATCAACCCACCCCTCTCTCTCGTGTCTTACTTCTGTTACCTTGTCATAAAACTCCAGGAGGTTTGTGACACAGGATTTGCCTTCCATGAACCCATGCTGGTTTTCATTTATAATCTTGTTCCATTCCAGGTGGTCCACCACTCTCCTCCTGATAATCTTCTCCATGACTTTGCACACAATACATGTCAGAGACACAGGTCTGTAGTTTAGTGCCTCATTTCTGTTTCCTTTCTTAAATATGGGGACTACATTAGCTGTCTTCCATTTCTCAGGTAGTTGCCCAGTTTCAAGGGATGTGTTAAAGATTGTGGTTAGGGGCACGCACAGCATCTCTGCTCCTTCTCTGAGGACCCATGGGGAGATGTCCGGTCCCATCGCCTTTGAGGTATCAAGGTCACTTAGCAGCTTTTGCACCTCCTCCTCGGTTGTTCGTATGTCATCCAACACTTGTTGGTATATTCCCTCTTGATGTTCCCTTTTGTGCTGTCTTCCCACAGCCCTTCCTGTCTCTACTGTAAAAACTTCCTTAAATCTCCTGTTTACCTCCTCACATACCTCCTGATCATTTCTTGTGAGTTCTCCACTTTCTGTCCTTAATCTGATCACCTGGTCTTTGACTGTTGTCTTCCTCCTGATGTGGCTATACAACAGTTTCGGGTCAGTCTTGATTTTCGATGCTATGTCATTTTCATACTGTCGCTGGGCCTCCCTCCTTACCTGTGCGTACTCGTTCCTGGCTCTGCAACTAATCTCCCTATTTTCGTGTATTCTCTGCCTTCTGTACTTTTTCCATTCTCTATTGCACTTTGTTTTTGCCTCCTTACACCGTCGGGTAAACCAGGGGCTCGTTCTGGTCTTCCCGTTGTTACTGTTGCCCTTGGGAATAAACCTTTCCACTGCCTCCTTGCATTTTGTTGTTACATATTCCATCATTTCATTTACTGGCTTTCCTGCCAGTTCTCTGTCCCACTCGACCTCCCGCAGGAAGTTCTTCAACCCTATGTAGTCCCCTCTTTTATAGTCAGGCTTTTCCCATTCAACTCCTGTTACTCTCTCCACTTGCAGCTCTACTATATATTCAAAGCACAGAACCACGTGGTCGCTAGCTCCTAGGGGACTCTCATACGTAATGTCCTCAATGTCTGAACTGCCCAGAGTGAACACAAGGTCCAATCTTGCTGGTTCATCCTCCCCTCTCACTCTGGTAGTGTCCTTAACATGTTGGTGCATGAGGTTTTCCAGCACCACATCCAACATCCTGGCTCTCCATGTTTCGGGACCCCTATGTGGCTCCAGGTTTTCCCAGTCGATCTCCCTGTGGTTGAAATCCCCCATAACCAGCAACTTTGCTCTGCTGGAATGAGCTCTTCTTGCCACCTCAGCAAGTGTGTCCACCATTGCTCTGTTGCTCTCTTCATATTCCTCTCTTGGCCTCCTGCAGTTATGTGTGTGTGTGTGTGTGTGTGTGTGTGTGTGTGTGTGTGTGTGTGTGTGTGTGTGTGTGTGTGTGTGTGTGTGTGTGTGTGTGTGTGTGTGTATAATTGCAAAACAACCACTGAACCACTGTGAACAAATAACAGCGAAACATAATTTGATAAAGCTCTACACAGAGCGAAATAAAACTTAATAAAGCTCTACACAGAGCGAAACTTGATAAAGCTCTACATAGATAGAAATATAACTAAGATAAGGTATACACAGAGTGAAGCACAGAGTAATAAAAGTCGGTTGTACAATATTACGTTTTATTCACAATAGATGAGTGTTTGTTAGTGTGTGAAGGTTCAGTCTTAAGTAATAAGAGAAACAAACTGGTGACGCATCTTGGTGGTGCCAGAGTAATAAAATAATTTAGGTAATTGTTTAGTGAGACTTAGAGATTATCTGTGTAATAACTTGGTAGTTAATTACACACACACACTCACACACACACAGACACACATAAACACTCACACACACTCACAAACGCACACACACACACAGACACACACACGCTCACACACGCACACACACTCACACACACACACAGACACACATAAACACTCACACACACTCACACACGCACACACACTCACACTCACACACGCACACACACTCACACACACACACACACACACTCACACACACGCACACACACTCACACACGCACACACACAGACAAACATACACTCACACACACACACACACACACACACACACACACACACACACACACACACACACACACACACACACACGCACAAACACTCTCACACACACACACACTCACACACACACACTCACACACACACACACACACACACACACACACGCACACACACACACACACACATACACACACACACACACACACACAGACACACACACACACACACACACACACACACACACACACACACACACACACACACACACACACACACACACACACACACACACACACACACACACACACTTCATCTGTAAATTAACTAAAGTAGGATAAAGACTCTTAGCTTATAAATGAGCTGAAACAGGATAGCAGCTCTTATCCTGTCACTGAACTGGATAACACTTTTCAGAATACGAGCTGTGGTAGGATAACAGGTTTTAACCTGTAAATGAACTCAGGTTGGATAACATCTCGAAGCCTGTAAATGGCCCAAGGCTGGATAACAGCAGTTAGCTTGTAAATGACATAAGGCTGGATAACAGCTGTAAGCCTGTAAATGATCTAAGGCTGGATAACAGCTGTTAGCCTGTAAATGACCTAAGGCTGGATAACAGCAGTTAGCCTGTAAATGATCTAAGGCTGGATAACAGCTGTTAGCCTGTAAATGATCTAAGGCTGGATAACAGCAGTTAGCCTGTAAATGACCTAAGGCTGGATAACAGCAGTTAGCCTGTAAATTCAACAGAGTCCACACACACAAATCCCTTCTCAGAGTACACAAAATGCAGTGACACCTTTGGTTCTCCTCTTAATCCCATAAATACATCCTCCTCACCTGTGTACGACTTTAGGGTACACTCAAGTAATTCCCAGGGAACTAAGCTTTGATTAGTACCCATGTCCCTTAACATCACGATTTTCTCTGCGGACGTCTTAGCAAATGATAACTCTCTCTCTGGTCAGAATGGTGCATCGGCCGCTGTAACGAAGCCTTTACTTATCCTGTCGTTGCTAGTTTTTCACTCTGTCTTCGTGGCTGTGGTATCTCCTAGTCAGGGCCCAGGGCACTGCCCAGAGCTAGTTGCTACTTCCTGGGTGGTTGGGTTCGCCAGGAAAGAGGACAGATTAGATTTGGATTTTGCTACCGGAATGGCTAGTTTATTGTGTTCCTCATATCCATCCTGTGGATGGTAGTGGCTAGTTTATTGTGTTCCTCATATCCATCCTGTGGATGGTAGTGGCTAGTTTATTGTGTACCTCATATCCATCCAGTGGATGGTAGTGGCTAGTTTATTGTGTTCCTCATATCCATCCTGTGGATGGTAGTGGCTAGTTTATTGTGTTCCTCATATCCATCCTGTGGATGGTAGTGGCTAGTTTATTGTGTTCCTCATATCCATCCTGTGGATGGTAGTGGCTAGTTTATGGTGTACCTCATATCCATCCTGTGGATGGTAGTGGCTAGTTTATTGTGTACCTCATATCCATCCTGTGGATGGTAGTGGCTAGTTTATTGTGTACCTTATATCCATCCTGTGGATGGTAGTGGCTAGTTTATGGTGTACCTCATATCCATCCTGTGGATGGTAGTGGCTAGTTTATTGTGTACCTCATATCCATCCTGTGGATGGTAGTGGCTAGTTTATTGTGTACCTCATATCCATCCTGTGGATGGTAGTGGCTAGTTTATTGTGTACCTCATATCCATCCTGTGGATGGTAGTGGCTAGTTTATAGTGTACCTCATATCCATCCTGTGGATGGTAGTGGCTAGTTTATTGTGTACCTCATATCCATCCTGTGGATGGTAGTGCAAGAACATATGGATACACCAAAGGTCTAGGAACTAGTGAGATAGAAGACAGTCTTCTGACATGAGGATCTAATTCCAATAGATCAGCTGAGGCTTAACCTCCTGAAGAGAATATACAAGGAATACAAATCTACAACACAATAACTGGAAGAATACACAAAGGCAAGAATATATCTTGTAATATAGACGTTTTGGGAGACTTTTCACCCCGTGTAGAGCTTTACCAAAAGCTCTACACAGAGCGAAACATCGTCTCAATAAAACCCTTCCCACAACGACACTCGGATAATGTACCAGTAATTAATAGACATTCGCTAATATAATAGAAATAGTTTTTCTCGGAGTATACCCGTGGTATACCACACCGATGGTATACCAAACGGATGGTATACCATACCGACAAGCACAGTGAGACAAAGTAATAATACACAAAGTTCCTAATATATCTTATTAAGTTCTCAACAGCGAAGCCAAAAATCCCAGTTTATTACTGGTGCTTCCAGACCAATAACATCGTAGACGTTTAATTATACACGTCCTACGAGGTACACACGGGTCCTCTACCACGCGATTAAACCTTCGTTAAAACGTGGTTTTATAGACCATTTCCGTACATTAAACATATTTTTTTTAAGATTACTGACTCGTGAGTTTTAACACGAGAAAAAACACTCGAGATTTTTTTAAAAAAATCCTTGACACACGATTATTTTTTTATTTTGATATAAAGTCTCTATTTACTAATATAGACGATAGATATTTGTCTAGATAATAATGTAAAAAAAGTTAATAGACAAAATGCTTCGTAATTTTTATTACTAGAAATATAAGAGTGTTGTTCCGTATTTACTGGGAAAATTTATACAGAAACAGGGATGTGATAGTCAAGCATTGGTACCTTAACCAATGATACCATTGGTACCTTAACCAATGATACCATTTGTACCTTAACCAATGATACCATTGGTACCTTAACCAATGATACCATTGGTACCTTAACCAATGATACCATTGGTACCTTAACCAATGATACCATTGGTACCTTAACCAATGATACCATTGGTACCTTAACAAATGCTTCCATTGGTGCCTTAACCAATGCTTCCATTGGTACCTTAACCAATGATACCATTGGTACCTTAACCAATGCTTCCATTGGTGCCTTAACCAATGCTTCCATTGGTACCTTAACCAATGCTTCCATTGGTACCTTAACCAATGCTTCCATTGGTACCTTAACCAATGATACCATTGGTACCTTAACCAATGATACCATTGGTACCTTAACCAATGATACCATTGGTACCTTAACCAATGATACCATTGGTACCTTAACCAATGATACCATTGGTACCTTAACCAATGATACCATTGGTACCTTAACCAATGATACCATTGGTACCTTAACCAATGATACCATTGGTACCTTAACCAATGATACCATTGGTACCTTAACCAATGATACCATTGGTACCTTAACCAATGATACCATTGGTACCTTAACCAATGCTTCCATTGGTGCCTTAACCAATGATACCATTGGTACCTTAACCAATGATACCATTGGTACCTTAACCAATGATACCATTGGTACCTTAACCAATGATACCATTGGTACCTTAACCAATGCTTCCATTGGTACCTTAACCAATGATACCATTGGTACCTTAACCAATGCTTCCATTGGTACCTTAACCAATGCTTCCATTGGTGCCTTAAACAATGCTTCCATTGGTACCTTAACCAATGCCTCCATTGGTACCTTAACCAATGATACCATTGGTACTTTAACCAATGATACCATTGGTACCTTAACCAATGCTTCCATTGGTACCTTAACCAATGATACCATTGGTACCTTAACCAATGCTTCCAATGGTACCTTAACCAATACTTCCACTGCACATTATGAGGCAGAATGGTCAAAGCTAAACGGTTAATGTGTTGTCATTATGCTGACAACTTAACCGGGTACCATTATTCTTGCAATATCTAAATTCAAGGCATTGTGATGTCGAATTTACAGATTCTCTTGTATTGTAGAGATAAAGCCACTGCATGACACCTGTTTCATTCTTCACTCAATTTGGGTTTGAATTACAAGCGAAACACTGACATTTCGTTGACAGTCTTGTGAGTCGCTGCAATGTTGATCAGTGGTTCAGAGAACCGACAGGTTGATAGACGGTTCAGAGAACCGACAGGTTGATAGACGGTTCAGAGAACCGACAGGTTGATAGACGGTTCAGAGAACCGACAGGTTGATAAACGGTGTAGAGACCCGACAGATTGATAGACGGTTCAGAGAACCGACAGGTTGATAGACGGTTCAGAGAACCGACAGGTTGATAGACGGTTCAGAGAACCGACAGGTTGATAAACGGTGTAGATACCCGACAGGTTGATAGACGGTTCAGAGACCCGATAGGTTGATAAACGGTGCAGAGAACCGACAGGTTGATAGACGGTTCAGAGAACCGACAGGTTGATAGACGGTTCAGAGAACCGACAGGTTGATAGACGGTTCAGAGAACCGACAGGTTGATAGACGGTTCAGAGAACCGACAGGTTGATAAACGGTGTAGAGACCCGACAGGTTGATAGACGGTTCAGAGAACCGACAGGTTGATAGACGGTTCAGAGAACCGACAGGTTGATAGACGGTTCAGAGAACCGACAGGTTGATAGACGGTTCAGAGAACCGACAGGTTGATAAACGGTGTAGAGACCCGACAGGTTGATAGACGGTTCAGAGAACCGACAGGTTGATAGACGGTTCAGAGAACCGACAGGTTGATAGACGGTTCAGAGAACCGACAGGTTGATAGACGGTTCAGAGAACCGACAGGTTAATAGACGGTTCAGAGAACCGACAAGTTGATAAACGGTGTAGAGACCCGACAGGTTGATAAACGGTGTAGAGACCCGACAGGTTGATAAACGGTATAGAGACCCGACAGGTTGATAGACGGTTCAGAGACCCGACAGGCTGATAAACGGTTCAGAGACCCGACAGGCAGATAAACGGTGTAGAAACCCGACAGGTTGATAAACGGTGTAGACACCCGACAGGTTGATAAACTAGACACATGAGTAACACTTGGGTATCTCTGAGGTAATGTTTCGCCTCACGGTGCCATTATCAGTCCTACACAGAGAAGAAATAATAATAATAATAATAATAATAATAATAATAATAATAATAATAATAATAATAATAATAATAATAGGGAGGGACGGCGAGGTAGTGGTCGGCCTAGGAAAGGTTGGAGGGAGGGGGTAAAGGAGGTTTTGTGTGCGAGGGGCTTGGACTTCCAGCAGGCGTACGTGAGCGTATTTGATAGGAGTGAATGGAGACAAATGATTTCTAATACTTGACGTGCTGTTCGAGTGTTAGCAAAGTAACATTTATGAAGGGGTTCAGGGAAACCGGCAGGCCGGACTTGAGTCCTGGAGATGGGAAGTACAGTGCCTGCACTCTGAAGGAGGGGTGTTAATGTTGCAGTTTAAAAACTGTAGTGTAAAGCACCCTTCTGGCAAGACAGTGATGGAGTGAATGATGGTGAAAGTTTTTCTTTTTCGGGCCACCCTGCCTTGGTGGGCCACCCTGCCTTGGTGGGAATCGGCCAGTGTGATAATAATAATAAAATTTGCCACAAGTACATGTACAAGGTATACAAGTACAGGTACAAGGTATACAAGTACATGTACAAGGTATACAAGTACAGGTACAAGGTATACAAGTACATGTACAAGGTATACAAGTACATGTACAAGGTATACAAGTACATGTACAAGGTATACAAGTACAGGTACAAGGTATACATGTACATGTACAAGGTATATAAGTACATGTACAAGGTATACAAGTACATGTACATGGTATACAAGTACATGTACAAGGTATACAAGTACATGTACAAGGTATACAAGTACATGTACAAGGTATACAAGTACATGTACAAGGTATACAAGTACATGTACAAGGTACACAAGTACATGTACAAGGTATACAAGTACATGTACAAGGTATACAAGTACATGTACAAGGTATACAAGTACATGTACAAGGTATACAAGTACATGTACAAGGTATACAAGTACATGTACAAGGTATACAAGTACATGTACAAGGTATACAAGTACATGTACAAGGTATACAACTACATGTACAAGGTATACAAGTACATGTACAAGGTATACAAGTACATGTACAAGGTATACAAGTACATGTACAAGGTATACAAGTACATGTACAAGGTATACAAGTACATGTACAAGGTATACAAGTACACGTACAAGGTATACAAGTACATGTACAAGGTATACAAGTACATGTACAAGGTATACATGTACATGTACAAGGTATACAAGTACATGCACAAGGTATACAAGTACATGTACAAGGTATACAAGTACATGTACAAGGTATACAAGTACATGTACAAGGTATACAAGTACATGTACAAGGTACACAAGTACATGTACAAGGTATACAAGTACATGTACAAGGTATACAAGTACATGTACAAGGTATACAAGTACATGAACAAGGTATACAAGTACATGTACAAGGTATACAAGTACATGTACAAGGTATACAAGTACATGTACAAGGTATACAAGTACATGTACAAGGTATACAAGTACATGTACAAGGTATACAAGTACACGTACAAGGTATACAAGTACATGTACAAGGTATACAAGTACACGTACTAGGTATACAGACCATAGCTGACATACTACTATACAGAAAGTCGCTTGTCATGCTAAGCATTTCCCGCAAATTAGGTCAGTTTTGTTCCAGGATGTGACCCACACCAGTCCACTAACACCCAGGATGTGACCCACACCAGTCCACTAACACCCAGGATGTGACCCACACCAGTCCACTAACACCCAGGATGTGACCCACACCAGTCCACTAACACCCAGGATGTGACCCACACCAGTCCACTAACACCCAGGATGTGACCCACACCAGTCTACTAACACCCAGGATGATCCACACCAGTCCACTAACACCGAGGATGTGACCCACACCAGTCCACTAACACCCAGGATGTGACCCACACCAGTCCACTAACACCAAGGATGTGACCCACACCAGTCTAATAACACCCAGGATGTGACCCACACCAGTCCACTAACACCCAGGATGTGACCCACACCAGTCTACTAACACCCAGGATGTGACCCACACCAGTCCACTAACACCCAGGATGTGACCCACACCAGTCCACTAACACCCAGGATGTGACCCACACCAGTCCACTAACACCCAGGATGTGACCCACACCAGTCTACTAACACCCAGGATGTGATCCACACCAGTCCACTAACACCCAGGATGTGACCCACACCAGCTTACTAACATCCAGGATGTGACCCACACCAGTCCACTAACACCCAGGATGTGACCCACACCAGTCCACTAACACCCAGGATGTGACCCACACCAGTCTACTAACACCCAGGATGTGATCCACACCAGTCCACTAACACCCAGGACGAGACCCACACCAGTCTACTAACACCCAGGATGTGACCCACACCAGTCCACTAACACCCAGGATGTGACCCACACCAGTCCACTAACACCCAGGATGTGACCCACACCAGTCCACTAGCACCCAGGATGTGACCCACACCAGTCCACTAACACCCAGGATGTGACCCACACCAGTCCACTAACACCCAGGATGTGACCCACACCAGTCCACTAACACCCAGGATGTGACCCACATCAGTCCACTAACACCCAGGATGCGACCCACACCAGTCCACTAACACACAGGATGCCACCCACACCAGTCTACTAACACCCAGGATGTGACCCACACAAGTCCACTAACACCCAGGATGCGACCCACACCAGTCCACTAACACCCAGGATGCGACCCACACCAGTCCACTAACACCCAGGATGCGACCCACAGCAGTCCACTAACACCCAGGATCCGACCCACACCAGTCCACTAACACATAGGATGTGACCCACATCAGTCCACTAACACCCTGGATGCCACCCACACAAGTCCACTAACACCCAGGATGCGAGCCTAACCAGTCCACTAACACCCAGGATGTGACCCACACCAGTCCACCAACACCCAGGATGTGACCCACACCAGTCCACTAACACTCAGGATGTGACCCACACCAGTCCACTAAAACCCAGGTTGCGACCCACACCAGTCCACTAACACCCAGGTTGCGACCCACACCAGTCCACTAACACCCAGGTTGCGACCCACACCAGTCCACTAACACCCAGGATGCGACTCACACCAGTCCACTAACACCCAGGATGCGACCCACACCAGTCCACTAACACCCAGGATGTGACCCACACCAGTCCACTAACACCCAGGTTGCGACCCACACCAGTCCACTAACACCCAGGATGTGACCCACACCAGTCCACTAACACCCAGGTTGCGACCCACACCAGTCCACTAACACCCAGGATGTGACCCACACCAGTCTACTAACACCCAGGTTGCGACCCACACCAGTCCACTAAAACCCAGGATGTGACCCACATCAGTCTACTAACACCCAGGATGCGACCCACACCAGTCCACTAACACCCAGGATGCGACCCACACCAGTCTACTAACACCCAGGATGTGACCCACACCAGTCCACTAATACCCAGGTTGCGACCCACACCAGTCTACTAACACCCAGGATGTGACCCACCCCAGTCCACTAACACCCAGGATGTGACCCACACCAGTCCACTAACACCCAGGATGCGACCCACACCAGTCCACTAACACCCAGGATGTGACCCACACCAGTCCACTAACACCCAGGATGTGACCCACACCAGTCCACTAACACCCAGGATGCGACCCACACCAGTCCACTAACACCCAGGATGTGACCCACACCAGTCCACTAACACCCAGGATGTGACCCACACCAGTCTACTAACACCCAGGATGTGACCCACACCAGTCCACTAACACCCAGGATGTGACCCACACCAGTCCACTAACACCCAGGATGTGACCCACACCAGTCCACTAACACCCAGGATGTGACCCACACCAGTCTACTAACACCCAGGATGTGACCCACACCAGTCCACTAACACCCAGGATGCGACCCACACCAGTCCACTAACACCCAGGATGTGACCCACACCAGTCCACTAAGACCCAGGATGTGACCCACACCAGTCCACTAACACCCAGGATGCGACCCACACCAGTCCACTAACACCCAGGATGTGACCCACACCAGTCCACTAACACCCAGGATGCGACCCACACCAGTCCACTAACACCCAGGATCCGACCCACACCAGTCCACTAACACCTAGGATGTGACCCACAACAGTCCACTAACACCCAGGATGCGACCCACACCAGTCCACTAACACTCAGGATGTGACCCACACCAGTCCACTAAAACCCAGGATGCGACCCACACCAGTCCACTAACACCCAGGATGTGACCCACACCAGTCCACTAACACCCAGGATGTGACCCACACCAGTCCACTAACACCCAGGATGCGACCCACACCAGTCCACTAACACCCAGGATCCGACCCACACCAGTCCACTAACACCTAGGATGTGACCCACACCAGTCCACTAACACCCAGGATGCGACCCACACCAGTCCACTAACACCCAGGATGCGACCCACACCAGTCCACTAACACCCAGAATGCGACCCACACCAGTCTACTAACATCCAGGATGTGACCCACACCAGTCCACTAACACCCAGGATGTGACCCACACCAGTCCACTAACACCCAGGATGTGACCCACACCAGTCCACTAGCACCCAGGATGTGACCCACACCAGTCTACTAATACCCAGGTTGCGACCCACACCAGTCCACTAACACCCAGGATGTGACCCACACCAGTCCACTAAGACCCAGGATGCGACCCACACCAGTCCACTAACACCCAGGATGCGACCCACACCAGTCCACTAACACCCAGGATGTGACCCACACCAGTCCACTAACACCCAGGATGCGACCCACACCAGTCCACTAATACCCAGGATGTGACCCACACCAGTCCACTAACACCCAGGATGCGACCCACACCAGTCCACTAGCACCCAGGATGTGACCCACACCAGTCCACTAACACCCAGGATGCGACCCACACCAGTCCACTAGCACCCAGGATGTGACCCACACCAGTCTACTAATACCCAGGTTGCGACCCACACCAGTCCACTAACACCCAGGATGTGACCCACACCAGTCCACTAACACCCAGGTTGCGACCCACACCAGTCCACTAACACCCAGGATGTGACCCACACCAGTCCACTAACACCCAGGATGCGACCCACACCAGTCCACTAACACCCAGGTTGCGACCCACACCAGTCCACTAACACCCAGGTTGCGACCCACACCAGTCCACTAACACCCAGGATGTGACCCACACCAGTCCACTAACACCCAGGATGCGACCCACACCAGTCCACTAACACCCAGGATGTGACCCACACCAGTCCACTAACACCCAGGTTGCGACCCACACCAGTCCACTAACACCCAGGATGTGACCCACACCAGTCCACTAACACCCAGGTTGCGACCCACACCAGTCCACTAACATCCAGGATGTGACCCACACCAGTCCACTAACACCCAGGATGCGACCCACACCAGTCCACTAACACCCAGGATGCGACCCACACCAGTCCACTAACACCCAGGATGCGACCCACACCAGTCCACTAACACCCAGGATGCGACCCACACCAGTCCACTAAGACCCAGGTTGCGACCCACACCAGTCCACTAACACCCAGGATGCGACCCACACCAGTCCACTAACACCCAGGATGCGACCCACACCAGTCCACTAATACCCAGGATGTGACCCACACCAGTCCACTAATACCCAGGATGCGACCCACACCAGTCCACTAATACCCAGGATGCGACCCACACCAGTCCACTAATACCCAGGATGCGACCCACACCAGTCCACTAACACCCAGGATGCGACCCACACCAGTCCACTAATACCCAGGTACCCATTTTACTGATGGGTGAACATAAACAACCGGTGTAAGGAAACACGCCCAATGTTTCTACCCTCGCCAGGTATCGAACCGGGACCCTCGACGTGTGAAGCTAGAGACCAGACCACAGTGCATCACAATTTTCTCGAAACTATAGACGGAAAAAAATCGATTACGTCCTCCAGAACCAAAAAAAAATAACTGTTACCAGAGCAATAATTTATTTCCCAATAATTTCCCAATAATTTCCCAATAATTCAATAAATAATTCATTAAAAAATTAACGAAATTATTAAGATAATTTTTATCCCTAGTTATTAAACACAATATAACGTCTCTGACGCTTCAGGTATGTTATATTTGTTAAAATATTTAACAAGATCACAGTACAGCAGCTGTTATCACAATACACGAAATAACATTGTCAAAGAGTTGTGAACTTGCAAGCGCTTTCGTGATTTTTTTCACATCATCAAGGAACTGTGTGTGTACTTATTTATGGTTGCAGGGATCGAGACTTGTGTGTGTGTGTGTGTGTGTGTGTGTGTGTGTGTGTGTGTGTGTGTGTCTATATATATATATATATATATATATATATAGATATATATATATATATATATATATATATATATATATATACAAACACTGATCTCTGGCTGAAGGAGACTCGAACCTACGAACCTTGGAACAAGGTACGCAGTGCTTTACCAATCTACCCACACTGGACCAGTACCTTGGAGTCCAGCTTGCGCTAGACTTTGATCCAGTGTGAGTAGATTGGTAAAGCACTGCGTACCTTGTTTCAAGGTTCGTAGGTTCGAGTCTCCTTCAGCCAGAGATCAGTGTTTGTATATATATATATATATATATATATATATATATATATATATATATATATATATATATATATATATATATATATATATATCTTGCGTATCTGTAAATAGGCCGACCAGACGTCATCGTCTACGCAAAAGTTAGGAACCACTTAGGCTAAACTTAAAGCCCACTTAGTTAGGCAGAACTTAGAGCCCACTTAGTAAAACATACCCAACCACTTACCCACTCACAGACAGACGGTAAATGCCCCTTCCTAACACTTCTTGCTGTTATCTGATCGACATAAAACCTTGACCATGCTTACAGATCCACGATCAGATTGGAGGCCTCGGCAGCCACACACAGTGTTAAAACCACAACCAAAGGCACTGAGGTTCGATTGTCTGGTGGGGCGAGACGTATGGCCAAGTCTCCTCGCACTTGCTTTACCCCTGTTCACCTAGCAGTAAGTAGGTACCTACGATATTCTCTAAAGGAAAGCACCTAATTTCTCTAATTTATATAACGAACACTGGTTTTCCAGGGTTATCATAGATTAGTAACCCTTCTGGGGTATTGTTCCAGCCATACCCTGGCTGGAACAATGGTCACCATACCCTGGCTGGAACAATAATCACAATACCCTGGCAGGAACAATGGTCACCATACTTTGGCAGGAACAATAATCACCATACCCTGGCTGGAGCAATAATCACCATACCCTGGCTGGAACAATAATCACCATACCCTGGCAGGAGCAATGGTCACCATACCCTGGCAGGAACAATGGTCACCATACCCTGGCAGGAACAATGGTCACCATACCCTGGCAGGAACAATGGTCACCATACCCTGGCTGGAACAATAATCACCATACCCTGGCAGGAACAATGGTCACCATACCCTGGCTGGAACAATAATCACCATACCCTGGCAGGAACAATGGTCACCATACCCTGGCTGGAACAATAATCACCATACCCTGGCAGGAACAATGGTCACCATACCCTGGCTGGAACAATAATCACCATACCCTGGCTGGAACAATAATCACCATACCCTGGCTGGAACAATAATCACCATACCCTGGCTGGAACAATAATCACCATACCCTGGCTGGAACAATAATCACCATACCCTGGCTGGAACAATAATCACCATACCCTGGCTGGAACAATAATCGCCATACCCTGGCTGGAACAATAATCACCATACCCTGGCTGGAACAATAATCGCCATACCCTGGCTGGACCAATAATCACCATACCCTGGCTGGAACAATAATCACCATACCCTGGCTGGAACAATAATCACCATACCCTGGCTGGAACAATAATCACCATACCCTGGCTGGAACAATAATCACCATACCCTGGCTGGAACAATAATCACCATACCCTGGCTGGAACAATAATCACCATACCCTGGCTGGAACAATAATCACCATACCCTGGCTGGAACAATAATCACCATACCCTGGCTGGAACAATAATCGCCATACCCTGGCTGGAACAATAATCACCATACCCTGGCTGGAACAATAATCGCCATACCCTGGCTGGACCAATAATCACCATACCCTGGCTGGAACAATAATCACCATACCCTGGCTGGAACAATAATCACCATACCCTGGCTGGAACAATAATCACCATACCCTGGCTGGAACAATAATCACCATACCCTGGCTGGAACAATAATCACCATACCCTGGCTGGAACAATAATCACCATACCCTGGCTGGAACAATAATCGCCATACCCTGGCTGGAACAATAATCGCCATACCCTGGCTGGAACAATAATCACCATACCCTGGCTGGAACAATAATCGCCATACCCTGGCTGGACCAATAATCACCATACCCTGGCTGGAACAATAATCACCATACCCTGGCTGGAACAATAATCACCATACCCTGGCTGGAACAATAATCACCATACCCTGGCTGGAACAATAATCACCATACCCTGGCTGGAACAATAATCACCATACCCTGGCTGGAACAATAATCACCATACCCTGGCTGGAACAATAATCACCATACCCTGGCTGGAACAATAATCACCATACCCTGGCTGGAACAATAATCGCCATACCCTGGCTGGAACAATTCACGACAAGGTCACAAATAGCAGATGAACCTGACGAACGTTTCGGTCGGTTGTAGACCATTATCAAGTCTCTCCTTGCCAAATGATACACAAAGTGAGGGTAGAAACGTTGTGAACAGTTCCCTCATCTACTGTGGGTTAGCTGTGAGTTGTCCCAGACACGGTATTGTAACTTTTATCAACAACACAATCCGGATGCTCGAAACAGCGTGTCAACACGTTGCAAAACGTAAACACAAGCTGCAACACATCTTCTTGCACCTTCATCTTCCGAGAAGTTCCTATTCAGGACCACGTTTCGCTCTCTGTAGAGCTTTACTAAGTCATGAGCGAAACGTTACCCTGGTAAACGTGCACCAATTGGGTATCTTATTACTAACACACGTGTCGCCAACGTAGTTCGACTGGTAGTGCACTCAACTCACACACTGAGGTCCGTGGTTCGATCCCCGGTACGAGTGGCCACATTAGGATGTATTTCCTTAAAGCACCTGCTGTCTGTGTTCACCTAGCAGTAAGTAGGTACCTGGGTGTTAGGTGACTGTGTATATATACGCTAAGAAAATACATTTCTTAATGTATATATACACTAAGATAATACACATCACAATGTATATAAACTCTAATACACATCACAATGTATATATACCCTAAGATAATACACATCACAATGTATATAAACTCTAAGATAATACACATCACAATGTATATAAACCCTAAGATAATACACATCACAATGTATATATATACACTAAGATAATACACATCACAATGTATATATACACTAAGATAATACACATCACAATGTATATAAACACTAAGATAATACACATCACAATGTATATATACACTAAGATAATGCACATCACAATGTATATAAACCCTAAGATAATACACATCACAATGTATATATACACTAAGATAATACACATCACAATGTATATATATACACTAAGATAATACACATCACAATGTATATATACACTAAGATAATACACATCACAATGTATATAAACACTAAGATAATACACATCACAATGTATATATACACTAAGATAATGCACATCACAATGTATATAAACTCTAATACACATCACAATGTATATATACACTAAGATAATACACATCACAATGTATATAAACACTAAGATAATACACATCACAATGTATATATACACTAAGATAATACACATCACAATGTATATAAACACTAAGATAATACACATCACAATGTATATATACACTAAGATAATGCACATCACAATGTATATAAACCCTAAGATAATACACATCACAATGTATATATACACTAAGATAATACACATCACAATGTATATAAACCCTAAGATAATACACATCACAATGTATATATACACTAAGATAATACACATCACAATGTATATATATACACTAAGATAATACACATCACAATGTATATATACACTAAGATAATACACATCACAATGTATATAAACACTAAGATAATACACATCACAATGTATATATACACTAAGATAATGCACATCACAATGTATATAAACTCTAATACACATCACAATGTATATATACACTAAGATAATACACATCACAATGTATATAAACACTAAGATAATACACATCACAATGTATATATACACTAAGATAATACACATCACAATGTATATAAACACTAAGATAATACACATCACAATGTATATATACACTAAGATAATGCACATCACAATGTATATAAACCCTAAGATAATACACATCACAATGTATATATACACTAAGATAATACACATCACAATGTATATAAACACTAAGATAATACACATCACAATGTATATATACACTAAGATAATACACATCACAATGTATATAAACACTAAGATAATACACATCACAATGTATATATACACTAAGATAATGCACATCACAATGTATATAAACCCTAAGATAATACACATCACAATGTATATATACACTAAGATAATACACATCACAATGTATATATTCCTGTGCTGGGTTTATTCTTGCTTCAGATTTTTACGTCAAAAATAAAACGGTTTAAGAAACCAGTTATCTTGTGATTACATTAAGATAACTTCCTCGAGAAGTAATTATTTTCTCCCAAATTGGTGGCTAATGTAAGTCAAATATAATATTTTAAATGATTATATATTAATTTTTATTTATCTAAAATAATTATTTAGAAAATAGAGTTTTAATATAATTAAGTGATAATAATTATAGCAATAATAATAATGATAATTAATAATTAATGGTTTATATGAGGGTAAATGTGTGTGTGTTTGTGTGTGTGTGTGTGTGGGTGTGGGTGTGTGTGTGTGTGGTTACTGTGTGGGGCCCATGGTAACCTTCCTAATGTGTGTGTGTGTGTGTGTGTGTGTGTGTGTGTGTGTGTGTGTGTGTGTGTGTGTGTGTGTGTGTGTGTGTGTGTGTGTGTGTGTGTGTATGTGCGTGTGTGTGTGTGTATGTGTGTGTGTGTGAGTGTATGTGTGTGTGTGTATGTGTGTGTGTATGTGTGTGTGTATGTGTGTGTGTGTGTGTGTGTGTGTGTGTGTGTATGTGTGTGTGTGTGTGTGTGTGTGTGTGTGTGTGTGTGTGTATGTATGTATGTGTGTGTGTGTGTGTGTGTATGTGTGTGTGTGTGTGTGTGTGTGTGTGTGTGTGTGTGTATGTGTGTGTGTGGGTGTGTGTGTGTGTGTGTGTGTGTGTACTCACCTAGTTGTACTCACCTAGTTGAGGTTGCAGGGGTCGAGTCCGAGCTCCTGGCCCCGCCTCTTCACTGATCGCTACTAGGTCACTCTCCCTGAGCCGTGAGCTTTATCATACCTCTGCTTAAAGCTATGTATGGATCCTGCCTCCACTACATCGCTTCCCAAACTATTCCACTTACTGACTACTCTGTGGCTGAAGAAATACTTCCTAACATCCCTGTGATTTATCTGTGTCTTCAGCTTCCAACTGTGTCCCCTTGTTACTGTGTCCAATCTCTGGAACATCCTGTCTTTGTCCACCTTGTCAATTCCTCTCAGTATTTTGTATGTCGTTATCATGTCCCCCCTATCTCTCCTGTCCTCCAGTGTCGTCAGGTTGATTTCCCTTAACCTCTCCTCGTAGGACATACCTCTTAGCTCTGGGACTAGTCTTGTTGCAAACCTTTGCACTTTCTCTAGTTTCTTTACGTGCTTGGCTAGGTGTGGGTTCCAAACTGGTGCCGCATACTCCAATATGGGCCTAACGTATACGGTGTGTGTGTGTGTGTGTGTGTGTGTGTGTGTGTGTGTGTGCATGTGTGTGTGTGTGTGTGTGTGTGCGTGTGTGTATGTATGTATGTGTGTGTTATGGTGTTACCGTGTACAGGATGGACATAGTGTGCACAGTGAACTGGCTCCGTTCCCTTCGTGCTTCTGTGTCACTACTTAATGGTCCAGTCGGACCCAAACATCATCATCAATCTCAATGTCCTAAGTGCGGGTTAATTGTGCATTGTAAACTATCAAATTCGGTGGCAACATCTACCATCTCCGGCCTCCCCCTCGCTGCAACGTTAAAAACTCTTGATTCACACCTATGAGAGTGAAGGGACTTGAGCTAGAGTTCGTCACGGCCACGCTAGCTGGAGATTCGTCTGTAAAAACTTGCATTTGTGGTCACAGAGGTGGCCTATGCTAACCTTCCTATGGTGTAGAAATATACCTAGTTGGACGGATCTTATTGTGGCTAGCTGGTCTAGTGGCTAACGCGACGGTCTGGAGTTTTGAGACTCTATGACCGCGGGTTCAATCCCGGCCGGGGGTATGGTTTATTTGCAATCGTGTCATTACGATTTCTTAAGTCAGAGTGTTGGTATTGCTATTCTGTTTTAAACTTCTCTTCTTGCTGCCACAGTCGCGTCAACATTCCACACATCTTTTTCCCTTCTTGAATCTTTCTGTGTTTAAAAGATGAGGATAGTTTCTTTACCAGAAAGTTAGCACTGAATTACCCTAGTTTAAATGTTATTTCCATTAATAAAATACCCCAGGTTACGTCCTGGGGTACAGATACCCCAGGTTACGTCCTGGGGTACAGATACCCCAGGTTACTTCCTGGGGTACAGATACCCAAGGTTACGTCCTGGGGTACAGATACCCAAGGTTACGTCCTGGGGTACAGGTACCCCAGGTTACGTCCTGGGGTACAGATACCCCAGGTTACGTCCTGGGGTACAGGTACCCCAGGTTACGTCCTGTGGTACAGATACCCCAGGTTACGTCCTGGGGTACAGATACCCCAGGTTACTTCCTGGGGTACAGATACCCCAGGTTACGTCCTGGGGTACAGATACCCCAGGTTACGTCCTGTGGTACAGATACACCAGGTTACGTCCTGTACCCCAGGACACGTCCTGGGGTACAGATACCCCAGGTCACGTCCTATGGTACAGATACCCCAGGTTACGTCCTGTGGTACAGATACTCCAGGTTACGTCCTGGGGTACAGATACCCCAGGTTACGTCCTGGGGTACAGATACCCCAGGTTACGTCCTGTGGTACAGATACTCCAGGTTACGTCCTGTGGTACAGATACCCCAGGTTACGTCCTGTGGTACAGATACCCCAGGTTACGTCCTGTGGTACAGATACTCCAGGTTACGTCCTGTGGTACAGATACCCCAGGTTACGTCCTGTGGTACAGATACTCCAGGTTACGTCCTGGGGTACAGATACCCCAGGTTACGTCCTGTGGTACAGATACACCAGGTTACATCCTGTACTCCAGGTTACGTCCTGTGGTACAGATACCCCAGGTTACGTCCTGTGGTACAGATACCCCAGGTTACGTCCTGTGGTACAGATACCCCAGGTTACGTCCTGTGGTACAGATACTCCAGGTTACGTCCTGTGGTACAGATACCCCAGGTTACGTCCTGTGGTACAGATACTCCAGGTTACGTCCTGGGGTACAGATACCCCAGGTTACGTCCTGTGGTACAGATACACCAGGTTACGTCCTGTGGTACAGATACTCCAGGTTACGTCCTGTGGTACAGATACCCCAGGTTACGTCCTGTGGTACAGATACCCCAGGTTACGTCCTGTGGTACAGATACCCCAGGTTACATCCTGTACCCCAGGACACGTCCTGGGGTACAGATACCCCAGGTCACGTCCTGTGGTACAGATACCCCAGGTTACGTCCTGTGGTACAGATACTCCAGGTTACGTTCTGTGGTACAGATACCCCAAGTTACGTCTTGTGGTACAGATACCCCAGGTTACGTCCTGTGGTACAGATACCCCAGGTTACATCCTGTGATACAGATACCACAGGTTACGTCCTGTGGTACAGATACTCCAGGTTACGTCCTGTGGTACAGATACCCCAGGTTACGTCCTGTACCCCAGGACACGTCCTGGGGTACAGATACCCCAGACAACAGCTTGAGTCTTGGGGCTGGAGAAGCAGCAGTAACATGATGGAATCATTATCCTGGGGACTTGGGGTCCTAACGCGACAGATAACATCCTGGGGTCCAGAACGAGAGGTAACATCCTGGGGTCCAAAACGATAGGTAACATCCTGGGTTCCAGAACGAAAGGTAACATCCTGGGGTCCAGAATTCTGAGCAACATCCTTGGTTCCCGGACTGGGGTCCCGGACTGGGGTCCCGGACTGGGGTCCCGGACTGGGGTCCCGGACTTGGGTCCAGGACTGGGGTCCAGGACTGGGGTCCAGAACTGGGATCCAGGACTGGGGTCCAGAACTGGGGTCCAGGACTGGAGTCCAGGACTGGGGTCAAGGACTGGGATCCAGGACTGGGATCCAGGACTGGGATCCAGGACTGGGGTCAAGGACTGGGATCCAGAACTGGGATCCAGGACTGGGATCTAGGACTAGGGTCCAGGACTGGGGTCCAGGACTGGGGTCCAGAACTGGGGTCCAGGACTGGGATGCAGGACTGGAGTCCAGAACTGGGGTCCAGGACTGGGGTCCAGGACTGGGGTCCAGGACTGGGATCCAGGACTGGGGTCAAGGACTGGGATCTAGGACTGGGGTCCAGGACTGGGGTCAAAGACTGGGATCCAGGACTGGGATCCTGGACTGGGATCCAGGACTTGGATCCAGGACTGGGGTCCAGGACTGGGATCTAGGACTGGGGTCCAGGACTGGGGTCCAGGACTGGGGTCCAGGACTGGGATCCAGGACTGGGGTACAGAACTGGGGTCCAGGACAGGAGTCCAGGACTGGGATCCAGGACTGGGGTCCAGGACTGGGGTCCAGGATTGGGGTCCAGAACTGGGGTCCAGGACTGGAGTCCAGGACTGGGATCCAGGACTGGGGTCAAGGACTGGGATCTAGGACTGGGGTCCAGGACTGGGGTCCAGGACTGGGGTCCAGGACTGGGGTCCAGGACTGGGGTCCAGGACTGGGATCCAGGACTGGGGTCCAGAACTGGGGTCCAGGACTGGGGTCTAGGACTGGGGTCCAGGACTGGGGTCAAAGACTGGGATCCAGGACTGGGATCCTGGACTGGGATCCAGGACTTGGATCCAGGACTGGGGTCCAGGACTGGGGTCCAGGACTGGGGTCCAGGACTGGGGTCCAGGACTGGGGTCCAGGACTGGGGTCCAGGACTGGGGTCCAGGACTGGGGTCCAGGACTGGAGTCCAGGACTGGGGTCCAGGACTGGGGTCCAGGACTGGGGTCTACAACTAGAGAAGGCCGAAGAAATAAGAAATCTTAACGCCTCAATTAAATTGAAGTAATCCTTAGACGTGATCCCATTTTTTCCAGCTTATTAAGACCAATTGTGTAGAAAATCCTAATAAATTATCAAATTTCGACTTTTTTTCATAATTCTTCAAAAAAATCTATAATCCTGAGTAATGTTTTGGTATAATAAAGGCTGGGAACGAGCGAAAATAAATAATTATAGGGAGGCGAATAAAAGTGGTATTCACGGCTTGAGGAACAAGTGCCGAGCGCTTGAGGAGGATCAGAGAGCTTTTAAGAGTGTTTGAAGGGGCGCTTAATTCCACACACGCCGCCCAGGGAGAGGGGTTATAAGGAAGTGAAAGGTGTGCAGGCTGCTGCAACACCACCACAATCACCACCGCCACACGCAATCACCACCAATGACAACACCATCAATATTGTTGGTACCATCAACGTCACACACCATCAGCACACACTATCACCATCACACACCATCAGCACACACTATCACCACCACTGACAACACCATCACTATTGTTGGTACCATCACCATCACACACCATCAGCACATACTATCACCACCACTGGCAACACCATCACTATTGTTGGTACCATCACCATCACACACCATCAGCACACAGTATCACCACCACTGGTAACACCATCACTATTGTTGGTACCATCACCATCACACACCATCAGCACACAGTATCACCATCACACACCATCAGCACACACTATCACCACCACTGACAACACCATCACTATTGTTGGTACCATCACCATCACACACCATCAGCACACACTATCACCACCACTGACAACACCATCACTATTGTTGGTACCATCACCATCACACACCATCAGCACATACTATCACCACCACTGGCAACACCATCACTATTGTTGGTACCATCACCATCACACACCATCAGCACACAGTATCACCACCACTGGCAACACCATCACTATTGTTGGTACCATCACCATCACACACCATCAGCACACAGTATCACCATCACACACCATCAGCACACACTATCACCACCACTGACAACACCATCACTATTGTTGGTACCATCACCATCACACACCATCAGCACACACTATCACCACCACTGACAACACCATCACTATTGTTGGTACCATCACCATCACACACCATCAGCACATACTATCACCACCACTGGCAACACCATCACTATTGTTGGTACCATCACCATCACACACCATCAGCACACAGTATCACCACCACTGGCAACACCGTCACTATAGTTACTACCACCAACGATAACACTAAGCCATGGTACCCAACACATGGTACTCCAACGTAAGGTGCCCCAACCCATGGTACCACAACCCATGGAACCCCCAACCCATGATACCATATACTGTAACCCAGGGAATATCACTGGATATTTAGATTACAGTTCTGGAATTACTCTTAAAATCACATAAGAGTGCTAAACCCTTAAGAGAAAATAAAAGCGACTGGAAAATAATTAGTCCAATGGACCCACGATTCCTGGACGAGGAGAGTAAACATAATATGAACATTAAAATGGTATAAAATACCGACAGGTTGTTAGGTAAGACACATATGCAACAGTTAGGTATCTTTATTTCGAAACGTTTCGCCTACACAGTAGGCTTCTTCAGTCGAGTACAGAAAAGTTGATAGAAGCAATGCTCTTCTCCAGACTGAGGGACTGACCACCTCAAAACTTTAAGGGTGATGGACTGATTACATCGTCTTCAAGTATCTTCTGCTTCTATCAACTTTTCTGTACTCGACTGAAGAAGCCTACTGTGTAGGCGAAACGTTTCGAAATAAAGATACCTAACTGTTGCATATGTGTCTTACCTAACAAACACAATATACACGTCAACTCACATTGTTACAATAAACATCTGTCAATGGATAACAACACAAATATTTACAGGACGTTAGTTTCCACTATATCTTAACTGAGATTCCAGGAGGCGTATTCAATACTGTATCAATATAGCCACGGGTTAATAAGACACGTGTGCCATACCTGGGTACCTTTATTGAGAAACGTTTCGCCTACCAGGAGCCCTCAATAAAGATACACAGATGTTGCACGTTTTTCTTACTGGCGGTGGTATATTTTCCCGATGAAAAGAAACGTGGCTACTGGAGGTTCGCCAACAAGTGAACGAGAGATAATCTTGGTGTGATCCTTATGTGGAGTATACGTGGAGGATGTTCAGGGGGGTCGACGCCCCCGTGGCCGGGTCCATGACCAGGCCTCGCGGTGGATCAGGGCCTGGCCAACCAAGCTTACCGCTGGCCGCAAGCAAACCGACGTACGAACGACAGTCCGGCTGGTCAGGTACTGACTTGGTAACAGATACCGACAAGTTGGTTCATATAAAATACTTGAGCAAACACTAGGACATATTAGAAAACGTTACGGCCCTGTTAGATGTGATCAAAGTCCCAGGACCGAAACGTTCTCTAATAAATATGTCCTGGTGTTTGCTCAAGTATTTTTGTCAACCAACTAGTAACCTTCAACCATTCGTCTCTATATTGGACTGATGAAGCCACTGACTGGCGAAACGTTTCCTCAAAAAATATACCCGAGTGTTGGGCATGTGCCTTATGAAATTGTCGGTTCTCTGAACCATTTATCAACATGACTCACGAAATCGTAATGACACGATTGCAAACAAACCATACCCCGGCCGGGATTGAACCCGCGGTTTGTTTGCAATCGTGTCATTACGATTTCGTGAGTCATGTTGACGGCAGTGAAGGGACTTGAGCTAGAGTTCGTCACGGCCACGCTAGCTGGAGATTCGTCTGTAAAAACTTGCATTTGTGGTCACAGTGGTGCCTGTGCTAACCTTCCTATGGTGTAGAAATATACCTAGTTGGATGAATCTTATTGTGGCTAGCTGGTCTAGTGGCTAACGCGACGGTCTGGAGTTTTGAGACTCTCTGACAGCGGGTTCAATCCCGGCCGGGGTATGGTCCATTTATCTACAGTAGTAAATTTGTTATCAGAACTGACTGCGGCTGCCAGCTCGTCGGCTTCCATTAAAGACTTGCTCCAGAAGACACTAGCGGCGGAGTGTATGTCCTCCAGTGCTGTGGTTGTGTTCCGGTCTACCTGGAGGGTATTCCGGGGATCAATGTCCCCACGGCCCGGTCCATGACCAGGCCTCCCAGTGGATCACAGCCTCATTAACTAGGCTGTTACTGCTGGCCGCACGTAGTCCAACGTACGAACCACAGCCCGGTTGATTCGGCACTGACTTTAGGTATCTGTCCAACTCCCTCTTGAAGACAACTAGGAGTCTGGTGGGAGGCTATTGAACAGTCTTGGACCCCGAACACTTATTGTACTAATGGCGCCCCTACTTTTCATTGGGCGTATGTTGCACCGATTGCCAAGTCTTTTGCTTTCGTAAGGAGTGATTTCTGTGTGCTTATTAGGGACCAGTCCCTCTAGGATTTTCCAGGCATAGATTATGATGTATCTCTCTCGCCTGCGATCCAGTGAATCCTGGACATCAAGTGTAAAAGCATAAACACACACGCAACATAGACACTCTGTTCATCAATCTATTATTGACTGAAAAAACCTACCACGCAGGCGAAACGTTGCTAATCAAAATAACGATACACAACTGCGTATGTTACTAACGTAGAAACTAAGACAGCCAGACTCTCTACCCGATAATGTTAGAAACAACGTCAAAGGACTTAACTCTCTTCCCACTTCCTGTGTTCATCTCAATGCTACACTTTATACTTAAAAAAAAAAATAGTAGGCCTACTGTGTCAAGCCTATGGGAGTCAACACCTTAAAATCCTGTTGTTAGGTAAGACACATATGCAACAGTTAGGTATCTTTATTTTGAAACGTTTCGCCTACACAGTAGGCTTCTTCAGTCGAGTACAGAAAAGTTGATAGAAGCAGAAGATACTTGAAGACGATGTAATCAGTCCATCACCCTTGAAGTTTTGAGGTGGTCAGTCCCTCAGTCTGGAGAAGAGTATTGTTCCATAGTATGAAACAATATGAAACATATTGTTTCATTCTATGGAACAATACTCTTCTCCAGACTGAGGGACTGACCACCTCAAAACTTTAAGGGTGATGGACTGATTACATCGTCTTCAAGTATCTTCTGCTTCTATCAACTTTTCTGTACTCGACTGAAGAAGCCTACTGTGTAGGCGAAACGTTTCAAAATAAAGATACCTAACTGTTGCATATGTGTCTTACCTAACAACCTGTCGGTATTTTATACCATTTTAATGTTCAACCTTAAAATCCTCTCTCCTATTCTTCCACTGTCTCCGTAACAAAGGTTAAATTAATATTTTATTCAAATTAAGTCTGCTACGCAGGTGAAACGTTGACTCCCACATCTAGACGCATCCCGACACTCCTGAACCTAGATAGTACTAGATAGTTCTTGTCCGCAGATAGCACTAGTTCTTGTCCGCAGATAGTACTAGATAGTTCTTGTCCGCAGATAGTACTAGATAGTTCTTGTCCGCAGATAGTACTAGATAGATCTTGTCTGCAGATAGTACTAAGAACATAAGAACATAAGAATGTAGGAACACTGCAGAAGGCCTACTGGCCCATACGAGGCAGGTCCTTATCAAAACGACATCTACCTAAAGCTACTCAAGAAACAACTCCCGCACCCCCCAACACCAATCAAACCCAGCCCCTCCCACTCATATATTTGTCCAGTCTCTTCTTAAAGCTACCCAAGGTCCTAGCCTCTATCACCCCACTGGGAAGACTGTTCCACGCATCTACAACTCTGTTAGAAAACCAGTACTTACCTATGTCCTTTCTAAATCTAAATTTATCCAACTTAAATCCATTATTCCTGGTTCTTACCTGGTTCGACACCCTCAGTACTTTATTAATGTCTCCCTTGTTTATGCCCGTCATCCACTTATACACTTCAATGATATCTCCCCTCATTCTACGCCTCTCTAGAGAGTGGAGATTTAAGGCTTTAAGTCTATCTTCATACGGGAGGTTCCTTACACAGTAAATCATTTTAGTCATTCTTCTCTGTATGTTCTCTAATGAGTCTATGTCCATCCTGTAGTAAGGGGACCAAAACTGAGCAGCATAATCTAAATGAGGCTAATAATCTAAATAGTTCTTGTCCGCAGATAGTACTAGATAGTTCTTGTCCGCAGATAGTACTAGATAGTTCTTGTCTGCAGATAGTACTAGATAGTTCTTGTCCGCAGATAGTACTAGATAGATCTTGTCTGCAGATAGTACTAGATAGTTCTTGTCTGCAGATAGTACTAGATAGTTCTTGTCCGCAGATAGTACTAGATAGTTCTTGTCCGCAGATAGTACTAGATAGTTCTTGTCCGCAGATAGTACTAGATAGTTCTTGTCCGCAGATAGTACTAGATAGTTCTTGTCCGCAGATAGTACTAGATAGTTCTTGTCTGCAGATAGTACTAGATAGTTCTTGTCTGCAGATAGTACTAGATAGTTCTTGTCCGCAGATAGTACTAGATAGATCTTGTCTGCAGATAGTACTAGATAGTTCTTGTCTGCAGATAGTACTAGATAGTTCTTGTCCGCAGATAGTACTAGATAGTTCTTGTCCGCAGATAGTACTAGATAGTTCTTGTCCGCAGATAGTACTAGATAGATCTTGTCTGCAGATAGTACTAGATAGTTCTTGTCCGCAGATAGTACTAGATAGTTCTTGTCCGCAGATAGTACTAGATAGTTCTTGTCTGCAGATAGTACTAGATAGTTCTTGTCTGCAGATAGTACTAGATAGTTCTTGTCCGCAGATAGTACTAGATAGTTCTTGTCCGCAGATAGTACTAGATAGTTCTTGTCCGCAGATAGTACTAGATAGTTCTTGTCCGCAGATAGTACTAGATAGTTCTTGTCCGCAGATAGTACTAGATAGTTCTTGTCTGCAGATAGTACTAGATAGTTCTTGTCTGCAGATAGTACTAGATAGTTCTTGTCCGCAGATAGTACTAGATAGTTCTTGTCCGCAGATAGTACTAGATAGTTCTTGTCTGCAGATAGTACTAGATAGATCTTGTCTGCAGATAGTACTAGATAGTTCTTGTCCGCAGATAGTACTAGATAGATCTTGTCTGCAGATAGTACTAGATAGTTCTTGTCCGCAGATAGTACTAGATAGTTCTTGTCCGCAGATAGTACTAGATAGTTCTTGTCTGCAGATAGTACTAGATAGTTCTTGTCCGCAGATAGTACTAGATAGTTCTTGTCCGCAGATAGTATTAGATAGATCTTGTCCGCAGATAGTACTAGATAGTTCTTCCCGAGAGACAGCCTCGATGTGGACTCTAATGTACCCCAATGTACATCCACGTACACCCATATACACCCATGTACTCCCACGTACACCCATATACACCCATGTACTCCCACGTACACCCATATACACCCATGTACTCCCACGTACACCCATATACACCCATGTACTCCCACATACACCCATATACACCCATGTACTCCCACGTACACCCATGTACTCCCACGTACTCCAAGTGCTGCAGAGGAAGGTATCTAAGGAGCTCAGGTAACTGTGCGTAAGATTCAGCCTCGTTCTCACCCGTGTGGGTAAGACAGCGCCTGACTGCAAGACGCGTATATAACATGTAATACACTTTATAAGTGAATCACTCGCCCACTGGGTAAGGAAGACTCTACCTGGGCTCAGTGGGACGGCAGTTCCAGCACACACTGTGTCAAAAACAGTCGCCGGAAATTAACCACATCCAAAAATGACAGCAGAATTACATTTACAACGAGGGATCAATCTCCTCCCCCCGACGTTTCACCCCGATGAAGCCTACGGTGGGCGAAACGTCGTTTAAATTATAATTGGAACACTAACTGTGCAGGTTTCCAGAGGGGAAACTCTTGATGCTGGTAAAGCGCTTGATTCAAGGCAGAAGAGCTACACATTGTACAGAATCTACCTTCTGTTTCCCAGGATCTGTATGACCCCTACGGGTTTAACGCATATCATGCATATGTATAATACCTATGATGTATAGTTTAGATGTCACAGGATACATATATATGGACTTATATGCTTCTCAGTGTATATATATAAATATGTAAATCAGTGTATATACACAGATGTGTATGTCTCCCAGTTTATATACACACAGATGTGTATGTCTCCCAGTGTATATACACACAGTTGTGTATGTCTCTCAGTGTATATACACACAGATGTGTATGTCTCTCAGTGTATATACACACAGATGTGTATGTCTCCCAGTGTATATACACACAGTTGTGTATGTCTCTCAGTGTATATACACAGAGATGAGTATGTCTCTCAGTATATATATACACACACAGATGTGTATGTCTCTCAGTGTATATACACACAGTTGTGTATGTCTCTCAGTATATATACACACACAGATGTGTATGTCTCTCAGTGTATATACACACAGTTGTGTATGTCTCTCAGTGTATATACACACAGATGTGTATGTCTCCCAGTGTATATACACACAGATGTGTATGTCTCCCAGTGTATATACACACAGTTGTGTATGTCTCTCAGTGTATATACACACACAGATGTGTATGTCTCTCAGTGTATATACACACAGTTGTGTATGTCTCTCAGTGTATATACACACAGATGAGTATGTCTCTCAGTATATATACACACACAGATGTGTGTCTCTCAGTGTATATACACACAGATGTGTATGTCTCCCAGTGTATATACACACAGTTGTGTATGTCTCTCAGTGTATATACACACACAGATGTGTATGTCTCTCAGTGTATATACACACAGTTGTGTATGTCTCTCAGTGTATATACACACAGTTGTGTATGTCTCTCAGTGAATATACACAGAGATGTGCATGTCTCAGTGTATATGCACAGCGATGTGTATGCCAGATGTATATGTCAGTGTATATGCACAGAGATGTGTATGTCTCCCAGTGTATATACACACAGATGTGCATATCTCTCAGTGTATATACACTGAGAGTATATATCTTAATTTACTAACAGTTTAAGTGGAGAACAGGTGCAGCCTTAATGACGCTCGTGAAGTAGATAGGCTTCAAACCTAACAAATAGAGGGGCGTAGGGAAGTGTCAGGTGTAACAGAGGGGTGTAGGGAAGTGTCAGATGTAACAGAGGGGTGTAGGAAAGTGTCAGGTGTGACAGAGGGGTGTAGGGAAGTGTCAGATGTAACAGAGGGGTGTAGGGAAGTGTCAGATGTAACAGAGGGGTGTAGGGAAGTGTCAGGTGTAACAGAGGGGTGTAGGGAAGTGTCAGATGTAACAGAGGGGTGTAGGGAAGTGTCAGATGTAACAGAGGGGTGTAGGGAAGTGTCAGATGTAACAGAGGGGTGTAGGGAAGTGTCAGGTGTAACAGAGGGGTGTAGGGAAGTGTC
>NC_091385.1:807500-810000 GCF_038502225.1 Cherax quadricarinatus | reverse complement strand
TGAAAGAAACTGTGTGTATACCCTCGGTGTATATACCCTCTCCCCACTCTAACTCACGTTATAATTGGTACACAATACCGTCAAGGTGATCACCTCCAGACTGCCTCTCCGCTTCTACTGTGTCAAATATGGTAATCATTAAAAATAAAATCACAATACCATGGCTGGAATCTTACGCCAAAGACTCGCACCAGAAGCCTCATTAAAACCATACCACGGGTGGGGTTAGAACCCGCGACCAGAGAGTCATACAACTCCAGATCGACGCGCTAGCCACTGGGCCAGCTAGCCACAATAAGATTCGTCCAACTAGGTATATTTATACACCATAGGAAGGTTAGCATAGGCCACCACTTTGACCACAAATGCAAGTTTTTACAGACGAATCTCCATCAATCGTCTCATTACGTTTCGGACTGGATTAGGTGAAGTCAGAGGCTCAGCTGACACTTGAGGTTCATGACGGTTCGAAACGTCTTGATAAGCTTACTCTGCCAGGTTTAATTATAATTACCTCTGTATTCGACTGATACAGTCTGCGGTGCTGGCGAAACGTCTCATTAAGATAACCCAGTGGTTCACATGTGTCTTGTTCATCTACCCACTTGAACCATACGAACTACTGACTACCTCACACCAAACGACCTTTTAAACCACTGGGAACACCCAACCGAGCGTGTGAGACCTCACAGAACCACTAAAACCGACCATAAACTTAAACAAAGAGGCTATTCAATCTGTCTATCACATTAGCGGTCGCGGCGTCTTGTAAGTTAAGGACTCCGAGTCGATCCTCACCCCCGCTAATGATGCAAAATGGCAGTCTTAAAGCCCTGGAACACACTAATTAATTCTCTAAAATACGTGAAGCTGGTAGGAGCACTCACACCAGTATCCTCTTTGGAAAGGGTTTAAAGCCTTCGTGTGAGCGTGTAATTGGCTTAATGCATTCCGGGTGTGAGTTGCGTCTTCCGGAAGGGTGGAGGGACGCATTATACCGGGCTATGCCACTTAGCGCCCCTTGCGCACTTTCATATGTACCCCTTTCCAATGCATCACCCCTTAAGTTTGCGTTTCTCGTGACCCCTTAGATCGCATCCCTTGCGGTTAGTAGCTGAGGTTCAATATTGTTTGTTAAGTTGAATATCAATGGTATACAATAACCACAAGCTGATAAATTACATATATGTGATACACCTGGGTATCTTTCACCAACCAGTGGTTGTATCAGTACAATACAGAAGACTGAAGAGGTACAGCAAAAGGTAATCAGTCCCTTAGCCAAGGCTGAGGGACTGATTACCTTGCCTTCAACCTGAGGGACTGATTACCTTGCCTTCAACCTGAGGGACTGATTACCTTGCCTTCAACCTGAGGGACTGATTACATTGCCTTCAACCTGAGAGACTGATCACCTTGCCTTCAACCTGAGGGACTAATTACCTTGCCTTCAACCTGAGGGACTGATTACCTTGCCTTCAACCTGAGGGACTGATCACCTTGCCTTCAACCTGAGGGATTGATTACCTTGCCTTCAACCTGAGGGACTGATTACCTTGCCTTCAACCTGAGGGACTGATTACATTGCCTTCAACCTGAGGGACTGATTACCTTGCCTTCAACCTGAGGGACTGATTACCTTACCTTCAACCTGAGGGACTGATGAGGGACTGATTACCTTGCTTTCAGCCTGAGGGACTGATTACCTTGCCTTCAACCTGAGGGACTGATTACCTTGCCTTCAACCTGAGGGACTGAATACCTTGCCTTCAACCTGAGGGACTGATTACATTGCCTTCAACCTGAGGGACTGATTACCTTGCCTTCAACCTGAGGGACTGATTACCTTGCCTTCAGCCTGAGGGACTGATTACCTTGCCTTCAACCTGAGGGACTGATTACCTTGCCTTCAACCTGAGGGACTGATTACCTTGCCTTCAGCCTGAGGGACTGATTACCTTGCCTTCAACCTGAGGGACTGAATACCTTGCCTTCAACCTGAGGGACTGATTACCTTGCCTTCAACCTGAGGGACTGATTACCTTGCCTTCAACCTGAGGGACTGATTACCTTGCCTTCAACCTGAGGGACTGATTACCTTGCCTTCAACCTGAGGGACTGATTACCTTACCTTCAACCTGAGGGACTGATTACCTTGCCTTCAACCTGAGGGACTGATTACCTTGCCTTCAACCTGAGGGACTGATTACGTCAACTTCTACGTCTACATTCTCCAGTATTGTGTCGATAAAGCCACTGGTGGACGACACATCTACACAGTGTGAACATTAAAATGGTATAAAATACCGTATAAATACCTGTCGGTATTTTATACCATTTTAATGTTCAATCTGTCAGACACTGCAACACAAGAGTATCTTGGTACAGACCTACAATCAACTTCGACAACCTCTACTAGTGAGAACGGCTGGATTTGAGAGGGACCTGACCTCCCAATATCTGCGTTCTACTAGTGACCTACGTCTCACCTCCTGGCGCT
>NC_091385.1:695000-797500 GCF_038502225.1 Cherax quadricarinatus | reverse complement strand
GGGTGTGAGTGGTGGAGGGTTGGAGGTATGGGCGGATGTGGGTGGTAGAGAGCTGGAGGTATGGGCGGGTGTGGGTGGTAGAGAGCTGGAGGTATGGGCGGGTGTGGGTGGTGGAGGGTTGGAGGTATGGGCGGGTGTGGGTGGTAGAGAGCTGGAGGTATGGGCGGGTGTGAGTGGTGGAGGGTTGGAGGTATGGGCGGATGTGGGTGGTAGAGAGCTGGAGGTATGGGCGGGTGTGGGTGGTAGAGAGCTGGAGGTATGGGCGGGTGTGGGTGGTAGAGAACTGGAGGTATGGGCGGGTGTGAGTGGTGGAGGGTTGGAGGTATGGGCGGGTGTGGGTGGTAGAGAACTGGAGGTATGGGCGGGTGTGAGTGGTGGAGGGTTGGAGGTATGGGCGGGTGTGGGTGGTAGAGAGCTGGAGGTATGGGCGGGTGTGGGTGGTAGAGAGCTGGAGGTATGGGCGGGTGTGGGTGGTAGAGAGCTGGAGGTATGGGCGGGTGTGGGTGGTAGAGAGCTGGAGGTATGGGCGGGTGTGGGTGGTAGAGAGCTGGAGGTATGGACGGGTGTGGGTGGTAGAGAGCTGGAGGTATGGGCGGGTGTGGGTGGTAGAGAGCTGGAGGTATGGGCGGGTGTGGGTGGTAGAGAGCTGGAGGTATGGGCGGGTGTGGGTGGTAGAGAGCTGGAGGTATGGGCGGGTGTGGGTGGTAGAGAGCTGGAGGTATGGGCGGGTGTGGGTGGTAGAGAGCTGGAGGTATGGGCGGGTGTGGGTGGTAGAGAGCTGGAGGTATGGGCGGGTGTGAGTGGTAGAGAGCTGGAGGTATGGGTGGGTGTGGGTGGTAGAGAGCTGGAGGTATGGGCGGGTGTGGGTGGTAGAGAGCTGGAGGTATGGGCGGGTGTGAGTGGTAGAGAGCTGGAGGTATGGGCGGGTGTGGGTGGTAGAGAGCTGGAGGTATGGGCGGGTGTGGGTGGTAGAGAGCTGGAGGTATGGGCGGGTGTGGGTGGTAGAGAGCTGGAGGTATGGGCGGGTGTGGGTGGAAAACCTCAGTAACAGCCTCACATCACATACACATACAAACTCCATCTGTGTCTCTAACTCTGTCTCTCTCTCTCACTCTCTCTGTCTCTCTCTCTCACTCTCTGTCTCTCTCTCTCACTTCCTAACTCTATCTCTTAACTATAACAGATGTGGTACTAACTACCTACTTTCCATAAACACATCAATAAGGTGGTACTAACTACCTACTTTCCATAAACACATCAATAAGGTGGTACTAACTACCTACTTTCCATAAACACATCAATAAGGTGGTACTAACTACCTACTTTCCATAAACACATCAATAAGGTACCACACCCATTTTTTAAGCAAATTAAAACCTAATGAATAATTAGACACATGTACAATTTCTGGGTATGTTTATTTGTAGACGTTTCGCCCTCCAGTGTCTTTATCAATACATGAACGTAATGTGAAGAATGTGGAATCATATACATTATACCCTTGTACTGATAAAGCCACTGGTGGGCGAAACGTCTACAAATAAAGATAGCCAAATGTCAACTCAAGTTCCTGAGCATGTCAACTCAAGTTCCTCAGCATGTCAACCGAAGTTCCTGAGCATGTCAACTCAAGTTCCTCAGCATGTCAACTCAAGTTCCTGAGCATGTCAACTCAAGTTCCTCAGCATGTCAACTCAAGTTCCTAAGCATGTCAACTCAAGTTCCTCAGCATGTCAACTCAAGTTCCTCAGCATGTCAACTCAAGTTCCTCAGCATGTCAACTCAAGTTCCTAAGCATGTCAACTCAAGTTCCTCAGCATGTCAACTCAAGTTCCTCAGCATGTCAACTCAAGTTCCTGAGCATGTCAACTCAAGTTCCTCAGCATGTCAACCGAAGTTCCTTTAAGATCAATTCTGACCCAAATAAATTTCACGGTTTACTAAAATAATGTTAAACGGAACTAATCTCCAATTTAATTATTTACATTTAGCCCCGAAAGGCGAGATTACTAGACACTGCCACTAATCCTGTGAGTAAACAACACCATCAAAATAACCCGTACTTAGAGAGCAACTTAACACGACAATCCTGTGAGTAAACACAACACCATCAAAACAACCCGTACTTAGACTTAACACGACAATCCTGTAAGTAAACACAACACCATCAAAACAACCCGTACTTAGAGAGCAACTTAACACGACAATCCTGTGAGTAAACAACACCATCAAAACAACCCGCACTTAGAGAGCAACTTAACACGACTACTTAGAGAGCAACTTAACACGACTACTTAGAGAGCAACTTAACACGACTACTTAGAGAGCAACTTAACACGACTGTACACATCGTCTCCAGGTTGAGGGACTGAATACCCCAAACTCCTCCTCTTCTTGCACTCTTCTGATTTGTATTGGGCTGATGAAGCCACTGTGTGGCGAAACGTTTCTTCAATAAAGATTCCCATATGTTGCACGAGTGTCTCGATTCTCCATCTCGCTCCCTTCTGGACCATTATCGAGGCACAAATGAGCCAGAAAAACAAGAGAAGAGACACAGGTAAGAACCGTAATTTCTGTGACTTTTTTTCCCTTGTTTTAAATACGTCAGTCGCTTCACTAACGTTGGTCTAACTACATCCAGACGTTGTTTTAAATACGTCAGTCGCTTCACTAACGTTGGTCTAACTACATCCAGACGTTGTTTTAAATACGTCAGTCGCTTCACTAACGTTGGTCTAACTACATCCAGACGTTGTTTTAAATACGTCAGTAGCTTCACTAACGTTGGTCTAACTACATCCAGACGTTGTTTTAAATACGTCAGTAGCTTCACTAACGTTGGTCTAACTACATCCAGACGTTGTTTTAAATACGTCAGTCGCTTCACTAACGTTGGTCTAACTACATCCAGACGTTGTTTTAAATACGTCAGTCGCTTCACTAACGTTGGTCTAACTACATCCAGACGTTGTTTTAAATACGTCAGTCGCTTCACTAACGTTGGTCTAACTACATCCAGACGTTGTTTTAAATACGTCAGTCGTTTCACTAAAGTTGGTCTAACTACATCCAGACGTTGTTTTAAATACGTCAGTCGCTTCACTAACGTTGGTCTAACTACATCCAGACGTTGTTTTAAATACGTCAGTCGCTTCACTAACGTTGGTCTAACTACATCCAGACGTTGTTTTAAATACGTCAGTCGCTTCACTAACGTTGGTCTAACTACATCCAGACGTTGTTTTAAATACGTCAGTCGCTTCACTAACGTTGGTCTAACTACATCCAGACGTTGTTTTAAATACGTCAGTCGCTTCACTAAAGTTTGTCTAACTACATCCAGACGTTGTTTTAAATACGTCAGTCGCTTCACTAACGTTGGTCTAACTACATCCAGACGTTGTTTTAAATACGTCAGTCGCTTCACTAACGTTGGTCTAACTACATCCAGACGTTGTTTTAAATACGTCAGTCGCTTCACTAACGTTGGTCTAACTACATCCAGACGTTGTTTTAAATACGTCAGTCGCTTCACTAACGTTGGTCTAACTACATCCAGACGTTGTTTTAAATACGTCAGTCGCTTCACTAACGTTGTCAGTCGCTTCACTAAAGTTTGTCTAACTACATCCAGTCTAACTACATCCAGACGTTGTTTTAAATACGTCAGTCGCTTCACTAAAGTTTGTCTAACTACATCCAGACGTTGTTTTAAATACGTCAGTCGCTTCACTAACGTTGGTCTAACTACATCCAGACGTTGTTTTAAATACGTCAGTCGCTTCACTAACGTTGGTCTAACTACATCCAGACGTTGTTTTAAATACGTCAGTCGCTTCACTAACGTTGGTCTAACTACATCCAGACGTTGTTTTAAATACGTCAGTCGCTTCACTAACGTTGGTCTAACTACATCCAGACGTTGTTTTAAATACGTCAGTCGCTTCACTAACGTTGGTCTAACTACATCCAGACGTTGTTTTAAATACGTCAGTCGCTTCACTAACGTTGGTCTAACTACATCCAGACGTCGTAAGAATCATTTTTATCATCTCCGTGACTCTCTTACCGAAAAATTTACGTCTTTCTTGAATTTACTTAAGTTCCATATTTTGAATTCAACCTCCATGAAGTTGTCTCTCCTGCTGCAGTGTTTGACAAGAATTCAAACGTCAATGGTATATGATACTGACATTTGAAAAATTAAACACGTGTAACATCTGGGTATCTTTATTAAGTAGACTTATCGCCAACTGGGTATGGGAGTATATTCTTGGGTAGCTTTGGGAAGGGGTGGTTCTGATAAGACCCTGCCTTGTATGGGCCAGTAGGCCTTCTGCAGTGTTCCTCCATTCTTATGTTCTTAACCAGAGGCTATATCAGTATTATACATTATTATTATTATAATCAAGGGGGAAGCGCTAAACCCGGAGGATTATACAGCGCCTGGGGGGGGGATGTGGAAGGCATTCAGGCTTAATTCGGGGAACTGGACCACAGATCCAATTCCCTAAATCAAGAGCCCCTCACCAACATCAAGGAACCTTCCTTGAGGGGATCAGTACTATACAGAAGACTAAAGAGGTCCATGAGGTAATCAGTCCCTCAAAATAGGAACAGGTGCTCAGACTACGTCACTTAGCACCTGCTTCTAGGCTGAGGGTCTGTTTAACTCATCTTCTACCTATTCTGTATAGTACTGATAAAGCCACTGGTGGGCGAAACGTCTACTTCATAAAGATACCTAGTTAAATAACAAAAAGGCACAATACCGTGACTGGAACGATACACAAATAACCCGCACTTCCTGGTACCTATAACCCGCACTTCCTGGTACCTATAACCCGCACTTCCTGGTACCTATAACCCGCACTTCCTGGTACCTATAACCCGCACTTCCTGGTACCTATAACCCGCACTTCCTGGTACCTATAACCCGCACTTCCTGGTACCTATAACCCGCACTTCCTGGTACCTATAACCCGCACTTCCTGGTACCTATAACCCGCACTTCCTGGTACCTATAACCCGCACTTCCTGGTACCTATAACCCGCACTTCCTGGTACCTAGAACCCGCACTTCCTGGTACCTATAACCCGCACTTCCTGGTACCTATAACCCGCACTTCCTGGTACCTATAACCCGCACTTCCTGGTACCTATAACCCGCACTTCCTGGTACCTATAACCCGCACTTCCTGGTACCTATAACCCGCACTTCCTGGTACCTATAACCCGCACTTCCTGGTACCTATAACCCGCACTTCCTGGTACCTATAACCCGCACTTCCTGGTACCTATAACCCGCACTTCCTGGTACCTATAACCCGCACTTCCTGGTACCTATAACCCGCACTTCCTGGTACCTATAACCCGCACTTCCTGGTACCTATAACCCGCACTTCCTGGTACCTATAACCCGCACTTCCTGGTACCTATAACCCGCACTTCCTGGTACCTATAACCCGGTACCTATAACCCGCACTTCCTGGTACCTATAACCCGCACTTCCTGATACCTATAACCCGCACTTCCTGGTACCTATAACCCGCACTTCCTGGTACCTATAACCCGCACTTCCTGGTACCTATAACCCGCACTTCCTGGTACCTATAACCCGCACTTCCTGGTACCTATAACCCGCACTTCCTGGTACCTATAACCCGCACTTCCTGGTACCTATAACCCGCACTTCCTGGTACCTATAACCCGCACTTCCTGGTACCTATGGATACCTAGTTGTTGCGCATGTCTAATTCTTTATATAGCTCTTCATCTACCACTCTCCTCAGTGGTAGATGCTGTCTTCCTCCCCTCCCAGCTATGTTTCTCTTGAGTGGTAGATGCTGTCTTCCTCCCCTCCCAGCTATGTTTCTCTTGAGTGGTAGATGCTGTCTTCCTCCCCTCCCAGCTATGTTTCTCTTGAGTGGTAGATGCTGTCTTCCTCCCCTCCCAGCTATGTTTCTCTTGAGTGGTAGTTGCTGTCTTCCTCCCTTCCCAGCTATGTTTCTCCTGAGTGGTAGTTGCTGTCTTCCTCCCCTCCCAGCTATGTTTCTCCTGACTGGTAGATGCTGTCTTCCTCCCTTCCCAGCTATGTTTCTCCTGAGTGGTAGATGCTGTCTTCCTCCCCTCCCAGCTATGTTTCTCCTGAGTGGTAGTTGCTGTCTTCCTCCCCTCCCAGCTATGTTTCTCCTGAGTGGTAGTTGCTGTCTTCCTCCCCTCCCAGCTATGTTTCTCCTGACTGGTAGATGCTGTCTTCCTCTCTTCCCAGCTATGTTTCTCCTGAGTGGTAGATGCTGTCTTCCTCTCTTCCCAGCTATGTTTCTCCTGAGTGGTAGATGCTGTCTTCCTCCCCTCCCAGTAATCTTTACAAAAGATCACGTGGTTTACGACATTATAAATTTTGGGTCGCTTTGGGTAGCAGGTCATGATAAAAACCTGCCTTGTATGGGCCAGTAGGCCTTCTGCAGTGTTCCTCCATCTTTATGTTTCCATTTGTGTGTCACACTAATACAGGTGATATTAACTGACCATCTCTGCACGTTACATCTCCCCGGTATATATATTTTCACTGTACCGTGACTGGAACAGAAAGGCACTGTACCGTGACTGGAACAGAAAGGCACTGTACCGTGACTGGAACAGAAAGGCACTGTACCGTGACTGGAACAGAAAGGCACTGTACCGTGGCTGGAACAGAAAGGCACTGTACCGTGACTGGAACAGAAAGGCACTGTACAGTGACTGGAACAGAAAGGCACTGTACCGTGACTGGAACAGAAAGGCACTGTACAGTGACTGGAACAGAAAGGCACTGTACAGTGACTGGAACAGAAAGGCACTGTACAGTGACTGGAACAGAAAGGCACTGTACAGTGACTGGAACAGAAAGGCACTGTACAGTGACTGGAACAGAAAGGCACTGTACAGTGACTGGAACAGAAAGGCACAATACCGTGACTGGAACAGAAAGGCACAGTACCGTGACTGGAACAGAAAGGCACAATACCGTGACTGGAACAAAAAATCCACAATACCGTGACTGGAACAAAAAACCACAATACCGTGACTGGAACAAAAAACCACAATACCGTGACTGGAACAAAAAACCACAATACCGTGACTGGAACAAAACACCACAATACCGTGACTGGAACAAAAAAACCACAATACCGTGACTGGAACAAAAAACCACAATACCGTGACTGGAACAAAAAACCACAATACCGTGACTGGAACAAAAAAACCACAATACCGTGACTGGAACAAAAAAAACCACAATACCGTGACTGGAACAAAAAAACCACAATACCGTGACTGGAACAAAACACCACAATACCGTGACTGGAACAAAAAAACCACAATACCGTGACTGGAACAAAAAAACCACAATACCGTGACTGGAACAAAAAACCACAATACCGTGACTGGAACAAAAAAACCACAATACCGTGACTGGAACAAAAAAACCACAATACCGTGACTGGAACAAAAAACCACAATACCGTGACTGGAACAAAAAAACCACAATACCGTGACTGGAACAAAACACCACAATACCGTGACTGGAACAAAAAAACCACAATACCGTGACTGGAACAAAAAAACCACAATACCGTGACTGGAACAAAAAAACCACAATACCGTGACTGGAACAAAAAACCACAATACCGTGACTGGAACAAAAAAACCACAATACCGTGACTGGAACAAAAAAACAAGACCGTGACTGGAACAAAAAAACCACAATACCGTGACTGGAACAAAACACCACAATACCGTGACTGGAACAAAAAAACCACAATACCGTGACTGGAACAAAAAAACCACAATACCGTGACTGGAACAAAAAAACCACAATACCGTGACTGGAACAAAAAACCACAATACCGTGACTGGAACAAAAAAACCACAATACCGTGACTGGAACAAAAAACCACAATACCGTGACTGGAACAAAAAAACCACAATACCGTGACTGGAACAAAAAACCACAATACCGTGACTGGAACAAAAAAACCACAATACCGTGACTGGAACAAAAAAACCACAATACCGTACCTCCATTATATTATTTTCGTCTAAGAACCGCCATCTTCTCTGTCACTCTCAAGTCATTTTCTCTGTCACTGTCAACTCATCTTCTCTGTCACTGTCAACTCATCTTCTCTGTCACTGTCAACTCATCTTTGCCCCTCACAACTTTGTGACTGATCTATGATTGACGTCCCGGTATGGCTGGAAGACATTAGGATGTGTTCCCTTAAGACATCTGATGTCCATGTTGAACCATCAGTATAATGGGTACCTGGGTTTCAGTCACCTTACACCTGTTGTCCGTGTTCACCTAGCAGTAAAATAGGTACCTGGGTGTTAGTGGACTGGTGTGGGTCGCATCCTGGGTGTTAGTGGACTGGTGTGGGTCACATCCTGGGTGTTAGTGGACTGGTGTGGGTCGCAACCTGGGTCTTAGTGGACTGGTGTGGGTCACATCCTGGGTGTTAGTGGACTGGTGTGGGTCGCAACCTGGGTGTTAGTGGACTGGTATGGGTCGCAACCTGGGTGTTAGTGGACTGGTGTGGGTCGCAACCTGGGTGTTAGTGGACTGGTATTGGTCACATCCTGGGTGTTAGTGGACTGGTGTGGGTCGCATCCTGGGTGTTAGTGGACTGGTGTGCGTCGCAACCTTGGTTTTAGTGGACTGGTGTGGGTCACATCCTGGGTGTTAGTGGACTGGTGTGGGTCGCATCCTGGGTGTTAGTGGACTGGTGTGGGTCACAACCTGGGTGTTAGTGGACTGGTGTGGGTCACATCCTGGGTGTTAGTGGACTGGTGTGGGTCGCATCCTGGGTGTTAGTGGACTGGTGTGGGTCGCAACCTGGGTGTTAGTGGACTGGTGTGCGTCGCAACCTTGGTTTTAGTGGACTGGTGTGGGTCACATCCTGGGTGTTAGTGGACTGGTGTGGGTCGCATCCTGGGTGTTAGTGGACTGGTGTGGGTCACAACCTGGGTGTTAGTGGACTGGTGTGGGTCACATCCTGGGTGTTAGTGGACTGGTGTGGGTCGCATCCTGGGTGTTAGTGGACTGGTGTGGGTCGCAACCTGGGTGTTAGTGGACTGGTGTGGGTCGCAACCTGGGTGTTAGTGGACTGGTGTGGGTCGCAACCTGGGTGTTAGTGAACTGGTGTGGGGTCGCAACCTGGGTGTTAGTGGACTGATGAGGGTCGCAACCTGAGTGTTAGTGGACTGGTGTGGGTCGCATCCTGGGTGTTAGTGGACTGGTGTGGGTCACATCCTGGGTGTTAGTGGACTGGTGTGGGTCGCAACCTGGGTGTTAGTGGACTGGTGTGGGTCGCAACCTGGGTGTTAGTGGACTGGTGAGGGTCGCAACCTGGGTGTTAGTGGACTGGTGTGGGTCGCATCCTGGGTGTTAGTGGACTGGTGTGGGTCACATCCTGGGTGTTAGTGGACTGGTGTGGGTCACATCCTGGGTGTTAGTGGACTGGTGTGGGTCACATCCTGGGTGTTAGTGGACTGGTGTGGGTCACATCCTGGGTGTTAGTGAACTGGTGTGGGTCACATCCTGGGTGTTAGTGGACTGGTGTGGGTCACATCCTGAGTGTTAGTGGACTGGTGTGGGTCACATCCTGGGTGTTAGTGGACTGGTTTGGGTCGCATCCTGGGTGTTAGTGGACTGGTGTGGGTCACACCCTGGGTGTTAGTGGACTGGTGTGGGTCACATCCTGGGTGTTAGTGGACTGGTGTGGGTCACATCCTGGGTGTTAGTGGACTGGTGTGGGTCACATCCTGGGACAAAACTGACATAATTTGCGGGAAATGCTCAGCATGACAAGCGACTTTCTGTATAGTAGTATGTCACTGATGTCAGCTATGGTCTGTATACCTTGTACGTGTACTTGTATACCTTGTACATGTACTTGTATACCTTGTACATGTACTTGTATACCTTGTACATGTACTTGTATACCTTGTACATGTACTTGTATACCTTGTACATGTACTTGTATACCTTGTACATGTACTTGTATACCTTGTACATGTACTTGTATACCTTGTACATGTACTTGTATACCTTGTACATGTACTTGTATACCTTGTACATGTACTTGTATACCTTGTACATGTACTTGTATACCTTGTACATGTACTTGTATACCTTGTACATGTACTTGTATACCTTGTACATGTACTTGTATACCTTGTACATGTACTTGTATACCTTGTACATGTACTTGTATACCTTGTACATGTACTTGTATACCTTGTACATGTACTTGTATACCTTGTACATGTACTTGTATACCTTGTACATGTACTTGTATACCTTGTACATGTACTTGTATACCTTGTACATGTACTTGTATACCTTGTACATGTACTTGTATACCTTGTACATGTACTTGTATACCTTGTACATGTACTTGTGGTAATTAAGATTTTATTATCCCGCTGTTGATCCTCCTGACAAAGAGAGAGGATTATCTCTTGATAAGTTGAGTCCTTATTTTCTGGCTCACGCACCTACACTTCTGTTCTCTGGCTCACGCACCTACACTTCTGTTCTCTGGCTCACGCACCTACACTTCTGTTCTCTGGCTCACGCACCTACACTTCTGTTCTCTGGCTCACGCACCTACACTTCTGTTCTCTGGCTCACGCACCTACACTTCTGTTCTCTGGCTCACGCACCTACACTTCTCCTGTTCTCTGGCTCACGCACCTACACTTCTGTTCTCTGGCTCACGCACCTACACTTCTGTTCTCTGGCTCACGCACCTACACTTCTGTTCTCTGGCTCACGCACCTACACTTCTGTTCTCTGGCTCACGCACCTACACTTCTGTTCTCTGGCTCACGCACCTACACTTCTGTTCTCTGGCTCACGCACCTACACTTCTGTTCTCTGGCTCACGCACCTACACTTCTGTTCTCTGGCTCACGCACCTACACTTCTGTTCTCTGGCTCACGCACCTACACTTCGGTTCTCTGGCTCACGCACCTACACTTCTGTTCTCTGGCTCACGCACCTACACTTCTGTTCTCTGGCTCACGCACCTACACTTCTGTTCTCTGGCTCACGCACCTACACTTCTGTTCTCTGGCTCACGCACCTACACTTCTGTTCTCTGGCTCACGCACCTACACTTCTGTTCTCTGGCTCACGCACCTACACTTCTGTTCTCTGGCTCACGCACCTACACTTCTGTTCTCTGGCTCACGCACCTACACTTCTGTTCTCTGGCTCACGCACCTACACTTCTGTTCTCTGGCTCACGCACCTACACTTCTGTTCTCTGGCTAACGCACCTACACTTCTGTTCTCTGGCTCACGCACCTACACTTCTCCTGTTCTCTGGCTCACGCACCTACACTTCTGTTCTCTGGCTCACGCACCTACACTTCTGTTCTCTGGCTCACGCACCTACAATTCTGTTCTCTGGCTCACGCACCTACACTTCTGTTCTCTGGCTCACGCACCTACACTTCTGTTCTCTGGCTCACGCACCTACACTTCTCCTGTTCTCTGGCTCACGCACCTACACTTCTGTTCTCTGGCTCACGCACCTACACTTCTGTTGTCTGGCTCACGCACCTACACTTCTGTTCTCTGGCTCACGCACCTACACTTCTGTTCTCTGGCTCACGCACCTACACTCCTCCTGTTCTCTGGCTCACGCACCTACACTTCTGTTCTCTGGCTCACGCACCTACACTTCTGTTCTCTGGCTCACGCACCTACACTTCTGTTCTCTGGCTCACGCACCTACACTCCTCCTGTTCTCTGGCTCACGCACCTACACTTCTCCCGTTTCCAGTCCTCTTGATTACATCTGTCTAACCTCTGTCCACTTGACTCTGATTTCTTTCACCGTCTATGAGCTGTCTATGTTATTACCGTCTTCCTGCACCAACCCGCTGCTCCTCTCAGTGACGTATATGTCCTGTCCGGTTATTTTCTGGCCGGACAAAATTCTCTACTGTTCTTGGTTGGTTCCAGGTGTTCACTTCCCTCACTATCAAGACGGAATAATGGTAGAATTACCGACAAAATGTATCATTGCGGCAACGTTTCGCTCTCCGGGAGCTTTGTCTAGGCGTAACCGGTTAACGAAGCTCTTGGAGAGCGAAATGTTCCCACAATAAAACGTCACATTATTTGCACCTGTGTTGTTTTACCCAAAACACCTGTAAGATGTTTCAGTCTTGATGTTTTGTCTCTTTACAGATGTTTCTCTCGATGACTTTCTTAGTTTTATCTTAGTAAAGATTAACGAAGGGCAGGTTCATCTCCCTTGACCTGATAATGATAAATTAGACACATTTGGGTATGTTTAATGAGGAAACGTTTCGCCACACAGTGGCTTCATCAGTCCATACAAAGGAGAATGGTGAAAAACAGGAGGAGTTTGAGGTAATCAGTCCCTCAGTCTTGAGTACATGTGATCAGTGCATCAATCTTGAATAGAATACAGCATATGTGCCGAGAAGTAGCTTATATACTGTAGGTAGGAGAGGTGCAGCAATCGTAGGTGGTGTCACATTTGACCAATGTGGAAGTAGATCCTGCCCAAGGGTCGGGCAAGTTGAAGAATTCCCTGTATTAAGATCCCAAGATGTTACTGTGTCACACAGAAATGTAGATGAATGATTCAGAGAACCGACAAGTTGATAATATATCCACTTGACGTACTGAGGTCTGTCTTGATGACGAATAGGATCATCATGGGTTCTAACTCCTTTTTCCTTCCGAAGTAAACTGCATTTGTAACCTTCAGTGTTGCTATGGACACTCTTCTACCCCCTGTTCTCCCTAACAGTTACATATAAGGACTTAGGAAACAGTAATAACAAGATAAAGCACAGAACGGCCGGGGATGAGTTCAATCCCCGCCCGTTCCGTGGTTAATTATATAGTGTTCTGACATTCTTATTTCCTACTGTTGGGACTCGTCCTTGTTTCTGGCATCACTATATTGATGTTTTTGCTCTCTGGTCACATTACTTCTCTCCACCGCTTTCTTGCAATGCTCTGCAGAATTACCGACAATATGTTAGGTAAAGGGCCATATGTGCAACTGAGACATCGCCACGGTAAAATGTCTCATTAGTTACACATGTACCTTGCGTCATCTATCTAAGTTTCCTGGGATTCTTCCTCACTGCTTTCTTTACGTCGGTGTTTACGTCCGCCGCTCTGTGTTTGGCTTCTCTTTTCCCCGCTTATCGTAAGTTAGTGTCCAGTGGTAAGTACAGTCAGTGTTTTTTTTTTTTACCGTGTTCCTTATGTCACGGTAAATATTCTTGCTACCATCTTTCTCCGTGGATAAATGAGACACTTGCGCAATTGAAGTGTTTCGCCAGCCAGTGAGTTCTTTAGTCCGTATCGGACTGGATAACCCACTGGCTGGCGAAACGCTTCAAGAATGAACGTACCCGTATGTTGCAAGAGTGTCTCATTTATCCACTTGTGTTTTCTAGACCATTTATTCACATTTTCTCCATGCACTCTGCATCTGTTTCTCAATTTCTCGACTCTGAAAGTTCCACTCTACGTAACTCATTCTCTCGCTCTGACTATTCTGCCAATTTCATAAACTCTCACATAAATCAATTAGTTTCTCACCTATATTTTTGTACTAACTTCTGCATTTTCCCTTCCCTATATTCCCAATTTACAAAACAGAAACAGTACCCTCCGTTCACTAGTATTAAAGTTCATTTCGCCAAATTAATACACTTCCTAATAATCTAGTTGATACTTCTGCCACTGATGCTTCCGGCGCCTACTCCATTTCCTGCTCCTCTTGCCCTTTCTAATCCTGATTCGATTCCCTGTACGGGTGGAAACCCTGGGGGCGTGTTTTCTTAGGACACCTACTGTCCTTGTTCACCTATCAGTAAGTAGGTACATGGGTGTTAGCCGACTGTGTGGGCCGGCATCCTGGTTACAAAATTAACCTAAGCTGCCCGAAATGCTCTGCATAACCAGGAGATTTCTATACAGTATGTAAGTAATTTTAGCTATGGTCTGTATAAGACGTATCATATACTTGTAGAAATAATGGTAATTTTTATAATTATTTTTAGAAAACAGAAAAGAAATTTTATCTTTGAGTTCTGAAATGTAAAGGCCAAATTTTGTAGTGTTTGGGTCCAAAATTGTTTGCTGACTAAACTGAATTGTAAGCCTTCTGACGAGCAACAATATTCTTGTGCAAGAATGGTATATAATACCGACAAGATAAAATTAAGACACCTGTGCAACATGTCATGGTAAATATTCTTGCCCAGATGTTGCACATGTGTCTTAATTTCATAAGAACATAAGAACATAAGAAAGGAGGATCACTGCAGCAGGCCTGTTGGCCCATACTAGGCAAGTCCTTTACAATTCATCCCACTAACAAACCATTTGCCCAACCCGATTTTCAATGCTACTAACCCGATTTTCAATGCTACCCAACCCGATTTTCAATAAATAACACACAAATAACCCGCACATAAAAGAGAGAAGCTTACGACGACGTTTCGGTCCGACTTGGACCATTGACAAAGTCACACTAACAGAGGTGGAGCAGGACGGCTATATATAGGCAGGAAGAAGTGGTAGTAGTAGTAGTAGTAGTCGTAGTAGTACAAGAATTGTATATAATACCGACAGGATGTGTGTGTTGTGTACCGATTTTCAATGCTACTAACCCGATTTTCAATGCTACTAACCCGATTTTCATCAACAATGTTCTTCACGTTAGAGATCACAGTCATCCTATCAACTGGTGCTTCAATAAAAGTCTCAACTCTTGTACCTCTCACAGTCTTCAACATTCCTAACACTCTTGGTCGTACCTTTGCTACTGTTAGTGACTGCCTTTCTCAATACATTGTCAAATGGTTTAATCTTCAGTACACTCGTGACTTGACCTGACCTTTGACTTCCCCCCTCGTCTATTCTCCTGACCTGTCTTCTGCATTTCCTTCCTCTTTCCTCTTTCTCATTATTTTCTTTATTTTCTTTGTTCTTTTGTGAGTTTGTTAAGACGAATGTCGAGTTACCTGTTCGTTCACCCCATCACAAGCACTTTACTCTCGTTTTTGTTATTACTACTGCTACTACTGTAACTATTACTACTGCTACTACTGTAACTATTACTACTGCTACTACTGAAACTATTACTACTGCTACTACTGAAACTATTACTACTGCTACTACTGAAACTATTACTACTGCTACTACTGTAACTATTACTACTGCTACTACTGAAACTATTACTACTGCTACTACTGTAACTATTACTACTGCTACTACTGCTACTACTGTAACTATTACTGCTGCTACTACTGTAACTATTACTACTGCTACTACTGTAACTATTACTACTGCTACTACTGCTACTACTGTAACTATTACTACTGCTACTACTGTAACTATTACTACTGCTACTACTGTAACTATTACTGCTGCTACTACTGAAACTATTACTACTGCTACTACTGAAACTATTACTACTGCTACTACTGCTACTACTGTAACTATTACTGCTGCTACTACTGTAACTATCACTACTGCTACTACTGTAACTATTACTGCTGCTACTACTAAAACTATTACTACTGCTACTACTGTAACTATTACTACTGCTACTACTGTAACTATTACTGCTGCTACTACGGTAACTATTACTGCTGCTACTACTGTAACTATTACTGCTGCTACTACTGTAACTATTACTGCTGCTACTACTGTAACTATTACTGCTGCTACTACTGTAACTATTACTACTGCTACTACTGTAACTATTACTGCTGCTACTACTGTAACTATTACTACTGCTACTACTGTAACTATTACTGCTGCTACTACTGTAACTATTACTGCTGCTACTGCTGTAACTATTACTGCTGCTACTACTGTAACTATTACTACTGCTACTACTGTAACTATTACTACTGCTACTACTGTAACTATTACTGCTGCTACTACTGTAACTATTACTGCTGCTACTACTGTAACTATTACTGCTGCTACTACTGTAACTATTACTACTGCTACTACTGTAACTATTACTGCTGCTACTGCTGTAACTATTACTACTGCTACTACTGTAACTATTACTGCTGCTACTACTGTAACTATTACTACTGCTACTACTGTAACTATTACTGCTGCTACTGCTGTAACTATTACTGCTGCTACTACTGTAACTATTACTGCTGCTACTACTGTAACTATTACTACTGCTACTACTGTAACTATTACTGCTGCTACTACTGTAACTATTACTACTGCTACTACTGTAACTATTACTGCTGCTACTACTGTAACTATTACTGCTGCTACTACTGTAACTATTACTGCTGCTACTACTGTAACTATTACTGCTGCTACTACTGTAACTATTACTGCTGCTACTACTGTAACTATTACTACTGCTACTACTGTAACTATTACTGCTGCTACTGCTGTAACTATTACTGCTGCTACTACTGTAACTATTACTACTGCTACTACTGTAACTATTACTGCTGCTACTACTGTAACTATTACTGCTGCTACTGCTGTAACTATTACTGCTGCTACTACTGTAACTATTACTGCTGCTACTACTGTAACTATTACTGCTGCTACTACTGTAACTATTACTACTGCTACTACTGAAACTATTACTGCTGCTACTACTGTAACTATTACTGCTGCTACTACTGTAACTATTACTGCTGCTACTACTGTAACTATTACTGCTGCTACTACTGTAACTATTACTACTGCTACTACTGAAACTATTACTACTGCTACTACTGTAACTATTACTACTGCTACTACTAAAACTACTACTACTGCTACTACTGAAACTATTACTACTGCTACTACTAAAACTACTACTACTGCTACTACTGAAACTATTACTACTGCTACTACTAAAACTACTACTACTGCTACTACTGAAACTATTACTACTGCTACTACTAAAACTACTACTACTGCTACTACTGAAACTATTACTACTGCTACTACTAAAACTACTACTACTGCTACTACTGAAACTATTACTACTGCTACTACTAAAACTACTACTACTGCTACTACTGAAACTATTACTACTGCTACTACTGAAACTATTACTGCTACTACTGAAACTATTACTGCTACTACTACTGAAACTATTACTGCTACTACTACTGAAACTATTACTACTGCTACTACTGAAACTATTACTGCTACTACTGAAACTATTACTGCTACTACTGAAACTATTACTGCTACTACTGAAACTATTACTGCTACTACTACTGAAACTATTACTGCTACTACTGAAACTATTACTGCTACTACTACTGAAACTATTACTGCTACTACTGAAACTATTACTACTGCTACTACTAAAACTACTACTACCACTGCTACTTGTTTTATTAGTAATGTTACGACTACTAGTAGTAGTATTGAGTTCCATTACTACTACTACTCACCACCAATAATTCAGCTACTACTATCATCTACATCTGACACACCTGACTGTTGTTTCTTGCTCAGTCATAACTTGATGATGGTCCAGACCACAACAAAACGTCTTCTCTACGTCTGGGTTATTTACAAACTGTTCCAGCCTCGACACACTGCCTTGTACTCTCAATATAAACAGTACTGACTATCGTTAATCCTACCAGGGAATATACCATCATAATAGTATATTACGTATATTACGAGTATATTACAGAGTATATTACAGAGTATATTACAGAGTATATTACAGAGTATATTACAGAGTATATTACAGAGTATATTACAGAGTATATTACAGAGTATATTACAGAGTATATCACAGAGTATATTACAGAGTATATTACAGAGTATATTACAGAGTATATTACAGAGTATATTACAGAGTATATTACAGAGTATATTACAGAGTATATTACAGAGTATATTACAGAGTATATTACAGAGTATATCACAGAGTATATCACAGAGTATATCACAGAGTATATTACAGAGTATATTACAGAGTATATCACATAGTATATTACGAGTATATTACATAGTATATTACAGAGTATATTACAGAGTATATTACAGAGTATATTACAGAGTATATTACAGAGTATATTACAGAGTATATTACAGAGTATATCACAGAGTATATCACAGAGTATATTACAGAGTATATTACAGAGTATATCACAGAGTATATCACATAGTATATTACAGAGTATATTACAGAGTATATTACAGAGTATATTACAGAGTATATCACAGAGTATATTACAGAGTATATCACAGAGTACAGAGTATATTACAGAGTATATTACAGAGTATATTACAGAGTATATTACAGAGTATATTACAGAGTATATTACAGAGTATATTACAGAGTATATTACAGAGTATATTACAGAGTATATTACAGAGTATATTACAGAGTACATTACAGAGTATATTACAGAGTATATTACAGAGTATATTACAGAGTATATTACAGAGTATATTACAGAGTATATTACAGAGTATATTACAGAGTATATTACAGAGTACATTACAGAGTATATTACAGAGTATATTACAGAGTATATTACAGAGTATATTACAGAGTATATTACAGAGTATATTACAGAGTATATTACAGAGTATATTACAGAGTATATTACAGAGTATATTACAGAGTATATTACAGAGTATATTACAGAGTATATTACAGAGTATATTACAGAGTATATTACAGAGTATATTACAGAGTATATTACAGAGTATATTACAGAGTATATTACAGAGTATATTACAGAGTATATCACAGAGTATATTACAGAGTATATTACAGAGTATATTACAGAGTATATCACAGAGTATATTACAGAGTATATTACAGAGTATATCACAGAGTATATTACAGAGTATATTACAGAGTATATTACAGAGTATATTACAGAGTATATTACAGAGTATATTACAGAGTATATCACAGAGTATATTACAGAGTATATTACAGAGTATATTACAGAGTATATTACAGAGTATATTACAGAGTATATTACAGAGTATATTACAGAGTATATTACAGAGTACATTACAGAGTATATTACAGAGTACAGAGTATATTACAGAGTATATTACAGAGTATATTACAGAGTATATTACAGAGTATATTACAGAGTATATTACAGAGTATATTATATTACAGAGTATATTACAGAGTATATTACAGAGTATATTACAGAGTATATTACAGAGTATATTACAGAGTATATCACAGAGTATATCACAGAGTATATTACAGAGTATATTACAGAGTATATTACAGAGTATATTACAGAGTATATTACAGAGTATATTACAGAGTATATTACAGAGTATATTACAGAGTATATTACAGAGTATATTACAGAGTATATTACAGAGTATATTACAGAGTATATTACAGAGTATATCACAGAGTATATCACAGAGTATATTACAGAGTATATTACAGAGTACATTACAGAGTATATTACAGAGTATATTACAGAGTATATCACAGAGTATATCACATAGTATATTACAGAGTATATTACAGAGTATATTACAGAGTATATTACAGAGTATATTACAGAGTATATTACAGAGTATATTACAGAGTATATTACAGAGTATATTACAGAGTATATTACAGAGTATATTACAGAGTATATTACAGAGTATATTACAGAGTATATTACAGAGTATATTACAGAGTATATTACAGAGTATATTACAGAGTATATTACAGAGTATATTACACAGAGTATATTAGAGTATATTACAGAGTATATTACAGAGTACATTACAGAGTATATTACAGAGTATATTACAGAGTATATCACAGAGTATATCACATAGTATATTACAGAGTATATTACAGATAATATTACAGAGTATATTACAGAGTATATTACAGAGTATATTACAGAGTATATCACAGAGTATATTACAGAGTATATTACAGAGTATATTACAGAGTACATTACAGAGTATATTACAGAGTATATTACAGAGTATATCACAGAGTATATCACAGAGTATATTACAGAGTATATTACAGAGCATATTACAGAGTATATTACAGAGTATATTACAGAGTATATTACAGAGTATATTGCAGAGTATATCACAGAGTATATTACAGAGTATATTACAGAGTATATTACAGAGTACATTACAGAGTATATTACAGAGTATATTACAGAGTATATTACAGAGTATATTACAGAGTATATTACAGAGTATATTACAGAGTATATTACAGAGTACATTACAGAGTATATTACAGAGTATATTACAGAGTATATCACAGAGTACATATACAGAGTATATTACAGAGTATATTACAGAGTATATTACAGAGTATATTACAGAGTATATTACAGAGTATATTACAGAGTATATCACAGAGTATATTACAGAGTATATTACAGAGTATATTACAGAGTATATTACAGAGTATATTACAGAGTATATTACAGAGTATATTACAGAGTATATCACAGAGTATATCACAGAGTATATTACAGAGTATATTACAGAGTATATTACAGAGTATATTACAGAGTATATTACAGAGTATATTACAGAGTATATTACAGAGTATATTACAGAGTATATTACAGAGTATATTACAGAGTATATTACAGAGTATATTACAGAGTATATTACAGAGTATATTACAGAGTATATCACAGAGTATATTACAGAGTATATCACAGAGTATATTACAGAGTATATTACAGAGTATATTACAGAGTATATTACAGAGTATATTACAGAGTATATTACAGAGTATATTACAGAGTATATTACAGAGTATATTACAGAGTATATTACAGAGTATATTACAGAGTATATCACAGAGTATATTACAGAGTATATTACAGAGTATATTACAGAGTATATTACAGAGTATATTACAGAGTATATTACAGAGTATATTACAGAGTATATTACAGAGTATATTACAGAGTATTTTACAGAGTATATTACAGAGTATATTACAGAGTATATTACAGAGTATATTACAGAGTATATTACAGAGTATATTACAGAGTATATTACAGAGTATATCACAGAGTATATTACACAGTATATTACAGAGTATATTACAGAGTATATTACAGAGTATATTACAGAGTATATTACAGAGTATATTACAGAGTATATTACAGAGTATATTACAGAGTATATCACAGAGTATATTACAGAGTATATTACAGAGTATATTACAGAGTATATCACAGAGTATATTACAGAGTATATTACAGAGTATATCACAGAGTATATCACAGAGTATATCACAGAGTATATTACAGAGTATATTACAGAGTATATTACAGAGTATATTACAGAGTATATTACAGAGTATATTACAGAGTATATTACAGAGTATATCACAGAGTATATTACAGAGTATATTACAGAGTATATTACAGAGTATATTACAGAGTATATTACAGAGTATATTACAGAGTATATCACATAGTATATTACGAGTATATTACATAGTATATTACAGAGTATATTACAGAGTATATTACAGAGTATATTACAGAGTATATTACAGAGTATATTACAGAGTATATCACAGAGTATATCACAGAGTATATCACAGAGTATATTACAGAGTATATTACAGAGTATATTACAGAGTATATTACAGAGTATATTACAGAGTATATTACAGAGTATATTACAGAGTATATTACAGAGTATATTACAGAGTATATTACAGAGTATATTACAGAGTATATTACAGAGTATATTACAGAGTATATCACAGAGTATATTACAGAGTATATCAACACTGCTGTTTCAATATACCGATGTCACCGCATTTCTAAATTATTTTGTCGTAATTGTAACAAATTAAACTTATTCTTCGTGATTATTTACGAAGATCAGTTATGACTTAAGAACTGGATAATAAAGAAAACATTGAGGTATTTTACTGAGTGTTTTGTCTGACCAACAGCTGCTTACTATACAATTTCCTTTCTCTTGGTCACCAAGTCACATGTTTGTACAAGCTGTCATTAGTCTGCCCAGAAGTCTGTTTCAACATCACCTGACTTCTTACATCACTATGTTCACTATATATATACGTACACCCTCCCTCTCCTGTGTCTCCTTATCCATAGTCTAGCAAAAAAACACAACTTAAAACGCTTTATAAATATTAGCAGAAATTATATATATATATACATATATATATATATATATATATATATATATATATATATATATATATATATATATATATATATATATATATATATATATATATATGCAAAACAACCACTCTGAAAGAAATAGAGAAATTCCAAGCGCTTGCGTGACTACTCACATTATCAAGTTCCTTGATAATGTGAGTAGTCACGAAAGCGCTTGGAATTTCTCTATTTCTTTCAGAGTGGTTGTTTTGCATATTTTGAAATCACCTGTTTACTGTGATCTTATTGCATATATATATATATATATATATATATATATATATATATATATATATATATATATATATATATATATATATATAGATATATATATATATACACTAATTCGCAAAATGCAGGCGAAATATACACAAACACTGATGTCTGGCTGAAGGAGACTCGAACCTACGAACCTTGGAACAAGGTACACAGTGCTTTACGAATCTACCCACACTAGACCAATACCTTTGAGTAAAGCTTGCGCTAGACTTTGATCCAAGGCAGCCAGCTTTCAGGGAGAAGGCTTACAGCTTTTCATCTCATTGTAAATATCTCTAGTAAGGCTGATGCATGTAGGGGATGAGATGAAAAGCTGTAAGCCTTCTCCCTGAAAGCTGGCTACCTTGGATCAATGTCTAGCGCAAGCTGGACTCCAAGGTATTGGTCCAGTGTGGGTAGATTGGTAAAGCACTGCGTACCTTGTTCCAAGGTTCGTAGGTTCGAGTCTCCTTCAGCCAGAGATCAGTGTTTGTGTATATTTCGCCTGCTCTTGCGAATTAGTGTATATTTATATATCTATATATATATATATATATATATATATATATATATATATATATATATATATATATATATATATATATATATATATATGTACCTAGGGATTGGCAGAGAGCATGCATAGTTCCTTTGTATAAAGGCAAAGGGGATAAAAGAGAGTGCAAAAATTATAGGGGGATAAGTCTGTTGAGTGTACCAGGTAAAGTGTATGGTAGAGTTATAATTGAAAGAATTAAGAGTAAGACGGAGAATAGGATAGCAGATGAACAAGGAGGCTTTAGGAAAGGTAGGGGGTGTGTGGACCAGGTGTTTACAGTGAAACATATAAGTGAACAGTATTTAGATAAGGCTAAAGAGGTCTTTGTGGCATTTATGGATTTGGAAAAGGCGTATGACAGGGTGGATAGGGGGGCAATGTGGCAGATGTTGCAAGTGTATGGTGTAGGAGGTAGGTTACTGAAAGCAGTGAAGAGTTTTTACGAGGATAGTGAGGCTCAAGTTAGAGTATGTAGGAAAGAGGGAAATTTTTTCCCAGTAAAAGTAGGCCTTAGACAAGGATGTGTGATGTCACCGTGGTTGTTTAATATATTTATAGATGGGGTTGTAAGAGAAGTAAATGCGAGGGTCTTGGCAAGAGGCGTGGAGTTAAAAGATAAAGAATCACACACAAAGTGGGAGTTGTCACAGCTGCTCTTTGCTGATGACACTGTGCTCTTGGGAGATTCTGAAGAGAAGTTGCAGAGATTGGTGGATGAATTTGGTAGGGTGTGCAAAAGAAGAAAATTAAAGGTGAATACAGGAAAGAGTAAGGTTATGAGGATAACAAAAAGATTAGGTGATGAAAGATTGAATATCAGATTGGAGGGAGAGAGTATGGAGGAGGTGAACGTATTCAGATATTTGGGAGTGGACGTGTCAGCGGATGGGTCTATGAAAGATGAGGTGAATCATAGAATTGATGAGGGAAAAAGAGTGAGTGGTGCACTTAGGAGTCTGTGGAGACAAAGAACTTTGTCCTTGGAGGCAAAGAGGGGAATGTATGAGAGTATAGTTTTACCAACGCTCTTATATGGGTGTGAAGCGTGGGTGATGAATGTTGCAGCGAGGAGAAGGCTGGAGGCAGTGGAGATGTCATGTCTGAGGGCAATGTGTGGTGTGAATATAATGCAGAGAATTCGTAGTTTGGAAGTTAGGAGGAGGTGCGGGATTACCAAAACTGTTGTCCAGAGGGCTGAGGAAGGGTTGTTGAGGTGGTTCGGACATGTAGAGAGAATGGAGCGAAACAGAATGACTTCAAGAGTGTATCAGTCTGTAGTGGAAGGAAGGCGGGGTAGGGGTCGGCCTAGGAAGGGTTGGAGGGAGGGGGTAAAGGAGGTTTTGTGTGCGAGGGGCTTGGACTTCCAGCAGGCATGCGTGAGCGTGGTTGATAGGAGTGAATGGAGACAAATGGTTTTTAATACTTGACGTGCTGTTGGAGTGTGAGCAAAGTAACATTTATGAAGGGATTCAGGGAAACCGGCAGGCCGGACTTGAGTCCTGGAGATGGGAAGTACAGTGCCTGCACTCTGAAGGAGGGGTGTTAATGTTGCAGTTTAAAAACTGTAGTGTAAAGCACCCTTCTGGCAAGACAGTGATGGAGCGAATGATGGTGAAAGTTTTTCTTTTTCGGGCCACCCTGCCTTGGTGGGAATCGGCCAGTGTGATAATAAAAATAAAAATAAATATATATATATATATATAATATATATATATATATATAATATATATATATATAATATATATATATAATATATATATATAATATATATATATATATATATATATAGATAGATAGATAGATAGATACTATAAAACCCAGATGTTTTAATATATTTTTTTCAATTATATTCAATAGTTTTAAGATTTATTTAAGTTCGCTAAGAAAAAAAATTATACACTTTTTTAAGATAATTTAAATGAATAAAAATTCCAGCGATTACAAATTTAAAAGAAAATGTTAATTATTATTATTATAATTATTATTATTATCATAATTAAGCGTTAAACCCACAAGGATCATAGAGCAAAATAATTATTGCGCTGAATAATTTGTCCCCGTTCATATGCTGGGTACTATCCTGGGTACTATCCTGGGTACTATCCTGGGTACTATCCTGGGTACTATCCTGGGTACTATCCTGGGTACTATCCTGGGTACCATCCTGGGTACTATCCTGGGTACTATCAAGGGTACCATCCTGGGTACTATCCTGGGTACTATCAAGGGTACCATCCTGGGTACTATCCTGGGTACTATCAAGGGTACCATCCTGCGTACTATCCTGGGTACTATCAAGGGTACCATCCTGGGTACTATCCTGGGTACTATCAAGGATACCATCCTGGGTACTATCCTGGGTACTATCCTGGGTACTATCAAGGATACCATCCTGGGTACTATCCCGGGCTCTATCCTGGGTACTTTCAAGGGTATCACCCTGGGTACTATCAAGGGTATCACCCTGGGTACTATCCCGGGTACTATGCTGGCGGGAATACAAATTTCGCAACATTTTACACGTTTCAATTTCGCTCGTCGTATTTTTGGCGACTTTACTGAAAGCTTAAAGTTCCACCACAGACAAATTTGTAAGTTATCCCGGCCGTTCCAGGATACTGGAAATGGGTTCAATAACTTTGGTCATTCGGCACGTGAACATATAAGCTGTTCCAGAAATTTGGTCCTCGTTACCGTACACACGTGTTGAAAGTTTGAAGCCGATTGGATGAGGCGTTCTCTAGTTATGAACGAAATAATATTCAACCCACACACACACACGAATTTCTCAAACCATACCACGGGTGGGGTTAGAACCCGCGATCAGAGAGTCATAAAACTCCAAACCCGTCCGTGGTATGGTTGGTTTGTTATCGTGTCATTACGATTTCGTGAGTCATGAATTTCTCATCGTTCTACCCACACAGACATGAATTCCTGATCATTCTACCCACACAAACATGAATTCCTGATCATTCTACCCACACAAACATGGATTCCTGATCATTCTACCCACACAAACATGGATTTCTGATCATTCTACCCACACAAACATGGATTTCTGATCATTCTACCCACACAAACATGGATTTCTGATCATTCTACCCACACAAACATGGATTTCTGGTCATTCTACCCACACAAACATGGATTTCTGATCATTCTACCCACACAAACATGGATTTTTTATCATTCTACCCACACAAACATGGATTTCTGATCATTCTACCCACACAAACATGGATTTTTTATCATTCTACCCACACAAACATGGATTTCTGATCATTCTGCCCACACAAACATGGATTTTTTATCATTCTACCCACACAAACATGGATTTCTGATCATTCTACCCACACAAACATGGATTTTTTATCATTCTACCCACACAAACATGGATTTCTGATCATTCTACCCACACAAACATGGATTTCTGATCATTCTACCCACACAAACATGGATTCCTGATCATTCTACCCACACAAACATGGATTTCTGATCATTCTACCCACACAAACATGGATTTTTTATCATTCTTTCCCTCATAAACACAACTTTCTAGTCACGTGGTACTACTACAGAAAAATCTTGCTCTGTACAGAGAGGCACTCACAAAGTTATTGACGTATGTCTAAGGCCTACACGAGCGTCATTAAGACCGCAGTCCACCTGGATAGTGACATCAATGTTCCTTCAATCCATACGCAGGAACTGGCAATTTTCAGGGTACATCAATCAGTGATGTACACCTCATTGATGTCTCCTGAGTCGGTTCCCTAAGGGAATTACTTTGACGATGCCTATTTATCCTGGAATTAAATTACATTCCCCATGAGCTGTAGTCACCTATATGTGGTTGCGGGGGTCGGTTCACAGCTCCTGTCCCCTCAATGGGGATACGTATAAGGTGTATGAGTGAAAATCATACACGAGAATGATGTGAGATGACTAAGAATGTTAATGGCATTGTTGTATAATGTATGAATGAAATACATCAAGTATGATTTATCTTGATGTATGATGTATAAAGTGATGTCGTGGAAATACACACAACATGACTCACGAAATCGTAATGACACGATTGCAAACAAACCATACCACGGGTGGGATTTGAACCCGCGGTCAGAGAGTCTCAAACTCCAGTCCGTTGCGTTAGCCGGTCCAGTGGCTAACACGACGGTCTGGAGTTTTGAGACACACTGATCGCGGGTTCTATCCCCGCCCGTGGTATGGATCATAGATAAACCTCTACACACAGCTAAAAAATAACTTGACAAAGCTGTACTCAGAGTGAAACATAACTTGATAAACCTCTACACAGAGCGAAACGTTATCCCAATAAATTCTTGTTCCACAGTCTATATATTTTCTTAAACATTGACTGGCGTCTATACGAAATTCCGATCTAAATTTCTGTGTACTTTCAGCCTATTTCCATTTTATATATTCGTATGTGCGTAGGTATATCTATTCGTGCTTACTGCATTCGTATACTCCTCAAGGGAGGTTCCTTGACGCTGGTGAGGGGCTCTTGATCTAGGGAATTGGATCTGTGCTCCAGTTCGCTGAATTAAACCATACCCCCGGCCGGGATTGAACCCGCGGTCATAGAGTCTCAAAACTCCAGCCCGTCGCGTTAGCCACTAGACCAGCTAGCCACAATAAGATTCATCCAACTAGGTATATTTCTACACCATAGGAAGGTTAGCATAGGCCACCACTGTGACCACAAATGCAAGTTTTTACAGACGAATCTCCAGCTAGCGTGGCCGTGACGAACTCTAGCTCAAGTCCCTTCACTGCCGTCAACATGACTCAAGAAATCGTAATGACACGATTGCAAATAAACCATACCCCCGGCCGGGATATGGTTATATTTGGTTTGTTTGCAATCGTGTCATTACGATTTCTTGAGTCATGTTGACGGCAGTGAAGGGACTTGAGCTAGAGTTCGTCACGGCCACGCTAGCTGGAGATTCGTCTGTAAAAACTTGCATTTGTGGTCACAGTGGTGGCCTATGCTAACCTTCCTATGGTGTAGAAATATACCTAGTTGGATGAATCTTATTGTGGCTAGCTGGTCTAGTGGCTAACGCGACGGGCTGGAGTTTTGAGACTCTATGTTCGCTGAATTAACCCTGAATACCTTCCATCCTCCTCCCCCACAGGCGCTGTATAATCCTACGAGTTTAGCGCTCCCCATGATAATAATAATAATTCGTATCTAAATTCTACCCATGAGTTTACAGATTCTCTAAACACGAAAAAAAAAATGAAGTCAGAATTTGGTGTTACCGAGGCTGTCTTACCTACTTGTAATTCCTAAATGTTTAGGTAATTCCTAAATGTTTAGGTAATTCCTAAATGTTTAGGTAATTCCTAAATGTTTAGGTAATTCCTAAATATTTAGGTAATTCCTAAATGTTTAGGTAATTCCTAAATGTTTAGGTAATTCCTAAATGTTTAGGTAATTCCTAAATGTTTAGGTAATTCCTAAATGTTTAGGTAATTCCTAAATGTTTAGGTAATTCCTAAATGTTTAGGTAATTCCTAAATGTTTAGGTAATTCCTAAATGTTTAGGTAATTCCTAAATGTTTAGGTAATTCCTAAATGTTTACGTAATTCCTAAATGTTTACGTAATTCCTAAATGTTTACGTAATTCCTAAATGTTTAGGTAATTCCTAAATGTTTACGTAATTCCTAAATGTTTAGGTAATTCCTAAATGTTTAGGTAATTGCTGTTCCTCTGTTTTATGGTTTTTGGTCTGTTTACTGTTGTTATTTCTTCGTTATTTCTTTTTTTTTAACGAGACACTCGTTTACTCCCTCATACACACCGTTACCAGCCACCAGGAGGATGATTTCAGCTATCAGTCAATGCCCACTAGAGAGGCATCTGTCAGCGTCAATATGACCCAGGGGGATATTGTGTCCAGTTAAAAATGACCCCTTGTGGTCACCTGGGGAAAACTAATGACCCCTGTGGTCACCTGGGGGATTTTAATGACCCCTGTGGTCACCTGGGAGAGGTTAACGACCCTTGTGGTCGCGTGGGGAAGGTTATTGACCTCTTTGTCACTCGGGGGAAGTTACTGACACCAGTGGTCACCTGAAGAGGGGAGGCTAATGACCCATGTGGTCACCTAGGGAGGCTAATGACCACTGTGGTCATCTAGGGAGGCTAATGACCCCTGTGGTCACATGGAGCGGCTAATGACCCCTGTGGTCACATGGAGCGGCTAATGACCCCTGTGGTCACATGGAGCGGCTAATAACCCCTGTGGTGAAATGTGTGAAAGTTAATAACCCTTGTGGTCACCTGAGGTGTGATATTGACCCCTGGGGGTTATAACCTCGGGGGAATCACTAAAACGAAAGAAAATATCTTACGAAAGAAACGTTTGCTGGTAAGAGTTTCGCTCTGTGTAGAGCTCAATTTAGCCATGTTTCGCTCTGTGTACAGGGAAATCCACAATACCGTGGCAGCAACAATACCGTGGCAGCAACAATACCGTGGCAGCAACAATACCGTGGCAGCAACAATACCGTGGCAGCAACAATACCGTAGCAGCAACAATACCGTAGCAGCAACAATACCGTGGCAGCAACAATACCGTAGCAGCAACAATACCGTGGCAGCAACAATACCGTAGCAGCAACAATACCGTAGCAGCAACAATACCGTGGCAGCAACAATACCGTAGCAGCAACAATACCGTGGCAGCAACAATACCGTGGCAGCAACAATACCGTGGCAGCAACAATACCGTGGCAGCAACAATACCGTAGCAGCAACAATACCGTGGCAGCAACAATACCGTGGCAGCAACAATACCGTAGCAGCAACAATACCGTGGCAGCAACAATACCGTAGCAGCAACAATACCGTGGCAGCAACAATACCGTGGCAGCAACAATACCGTGGCAGCAACAATACCGTAGCAGCAACAATACCGTGGCAGCAACAATACCGTGGCAGCAACAATACCGTGGCAGCAACAATACCGTGGCAGCAACAATACCGTGGCAGCAACAATACCGTAGCAGCAACAATACCGTGGCAGCAACAATACCGTGGCAGCAACAATACCGTGGCAGCAACAATACCGTAGCAGCAACAATACCGTGGCAGCAACAATACCGTGGCAGCAACAATACCGTAGCAGCAACAATACCGTGGCAGCAACAATACCGTAGCAGCAACAATACCGTGGCAGCAACAATACCGTGGCAGCAACAATACCGTGGCAGCAACAATACCGTAGCAGCAACAATACCGTGGCAGCAACAATACCGTGGCAGCAACAATACCGTAGCAGCAACAATACCGTGGCAGCAACAATACCGTAGCAGCAACAATACCGTGGCAGCAACAATACCGTGGCAGCAACAATACCGTGACAGCAACAATACCGTAGCAGCAACAATACCGTGGCAGCAACAATACCGTAGCAGCAACAATACCGTGGCAGCAACAATACCGTAGCAGCAACAATACCGTGGCAGCAACAATACCGTGGCAGCAACAATACCGTGGCAGCAACAATACCGTGGCAGCAACAATACCGTGGCAGCAACAATACCGTGGCAGCAACAATACCGTGGCAGCAACAATACCGTGGCAGCAACAATACCGTGGCAGCAACAATACCGTGGCAGCAACAATACCGTGGCAGCAACAATACCGTGGCAGCAACAATACCGTAGCAGCAACAATACCGTGGCAGCAACAATACCGTGGCAGCAACAATACCGTGGCAGCAACAATACCGTGGCAGCAACAATACCGTGGCAGCAACAATACCGTGGCAGCAACAATACCGTGGCAGCAACAATACCGTGGCAGCAACAATACCGTAGCAGCAACAATACCGTGGCAGCAACAATACCGTAGCAGCAACAATACCGTGGCAGCAACAATACCGTGGCAGCAACAATACCGTGGCAGCAACAATACCGTAGCAGCAACAATACCGTGGCAGCAACAATACCGTGGCAGCAACAATACCGTGGCAGCAACAATACCGTGGCAGCAACAATACCGTGGCAGCAACAATACCGTGGCAGCAACAATACCGTGGCAGCAACAATACCGTGGCAGCAACAATACCGTGGCAGCAACAATACCGTGGCAGCAACAATTCACACATAACCCACAATACCGTGGCAACAACAATACCGTCGCTGCAACAATTCACACATAATCCACAATACCGTGGCAGCAACAATACCGTGGCTGTAACAATTCACACATAACCCACAATACCGTGGCAGCAACAATACCGTGGCAGCAACAATACCGTGGCAGCAACAATACCGTGGCAGCAACAATACCGTGGCAGCAACAATACCGTCGCTGTAACAATTCACACATAACCCAAAATACCGTGGCAGCAACAATACCGTGGCTGCAACAATACCGTGGCTGTAACAATTCACACATAACCCACAATACCGTGGCAGCAACAATACCGTGGCTGTAACAATTCACACATAGCCTACAATATCGTGGCAGCAACAATACCGTGGCTGCAACAATTCACGCATAGCCTACAATACCGTGGCAGCAACAATACCGTGGCTGTAACAATTCACACATAACCCACAATACCGTGGCAGCAACAATACCGTGGCTGTAACAATTCACACATAACCCACAATACCGTGGCAGCAACAATACCGTGGCTGTAACAATTCACACATAACCCACAATACCGTGGCAGCAACAATACCGTGGCTGTAACAATTCACACATAACCCACAATACCGTGGCAGCAACAATACCGTGGCAGCAACAATACCGTGGCTGTAACAATTCACACATAATCCACAATACCGTGGCAGCAACAATACCGTGGCAGCAACAATACCGTCGCTGCAACAATTCACACATAACCCACAATACCGTGGCAGCAACAATACCGTGGCAGCAACAATACCGTCGCTGTAACAATTCACGCATAACCCACAATACCGTGGCAGCAACAATACCGTGGCAGCAACAATACCGTCGCTGCAACAATTCACACATAACGCACAATACCGTGGCAACAACAATACCGTGGCTGTAACAATTCACACATAACCCACAATACCGTGGCAGCAACAATACCGTCGCTGCAACAATTCACACATAACCCACAATACCGTGGCAACAACAATACCGTGGCTGCAACAATTCACACGTAACCCACAATACCGTGGCAACAACAATACCGTCGCTGCAACAATTCACACATAACCCACAATACCGTGGCGGCAACTACACCGTGGCTGCTGCTACAATACCGTGGCTGCTACAATACCGTAGCTGCTACAATACCGTGGCTGCTACAATACCGTGGTTGCTACAATACCGTGGTTGCTACAATACCGTGGCTAAAATAATACCGTGGCTGCAACAATACAGTGGCTACAACAATACCGTGGCTACAACAATACCGTGGCTGCAACAATACCGTGGCTACAACAATACCGTGGCTACAACAATACCGTGGCTGCAACAATACCGTGGCTACAACAATGCCGTGGCTGCAACAATACCGTGGCTACAACAATACCGTGGCTGCAACAATACCGTGGCTACAACAATACCGTGGCTACAACAATACCGTGGCTACAACAATACCGTGGCTGCAACAATACCGTGGCTACAACAATACCGTGGCTACAACAATACCGTGGCTACAACAATACCGTGGCTACAACAATACCGTGGCTACAACAATACCGTGGCTGCAACAATACCGTGGCTGTAACAATTCACACATAACCCACAATACCGTGGCAGCAACAATACCGTGGCTGTAACAATTCACACATAACCCACAATACCGTGGCAGCAACAATACCGTGGCTGCAACAATTCACGCATAGCCTACAATACCGTGGCAGCAACAATACCGTGGCTGTAACAATTCACACATAACCCACAATACCGTGGCAGCAACAATACCGTGGCTGTAACAATTCACACATAACCCACAATACCGTGGCAGCAACAATACCGTGGCTGTAACAATTCACACATAACCCACAATACCGTGGCAGCAACAATACCGTGGCTGTAACAATTCACACATAACCCACAATACCGTGGCAGCAACAATACCGTGGCAGCAACAATACCGTGGCTGTAACAATTCACACATAACCCACAATACCGTGGCAGCAACAATACCGTGGCAACAACAATACCGTCGCTGCAACAATTCACACATAACCCACAATACCGTGGCAGCAACAATACCGTGGCAACAACAATACCGTCGCTGCAACAATTCACACATAACCCACAATACCGTGGCAGCAACAATACCGTGGCAGCAACAATACCGTCGCTGCAACAATTCACACATAACGCACAATACCGTGGCAGCAACAATACCGTGGCTGTAACAATTCACACATAACCCACAATACCGTGGCAGCAACAATACCGTCGCTGCAACAATTCACACATAACCCACAATACCGTGGCAGCAACAATACCGTGGCTGTAACAATTCACACGTAACCCACAATACCGTGGCAGCAACAATACCGTCGCTGTAACAATTCACACATAACCCACAATACCGTGGCGGCAACTACACCGTGGCTGCTGCTACAATACCGTGGCTGCTACAATACCGTAGCTGCTACAATACCGTGCCTGCTACAATACCGTGGTTGCTACAATACCGTAGCTGCTACAATACCGTGGCTAAAATAATACCGTAACTGCAACAATACCGTGGCTACAACAATACCGTGGCTGCAACAATACCGTGGCTGCAACAATACCGTGGCTACAACAATACCGTGGCTACAACAATACCGTGGCTGCAACAATACCGTGGCTACAACAATGCCGTGGCTGCAACAATACCGTGGCTACAACAATACCGTGGCTGCAACAATACCGTGGCTACAACAATACCGTGGCTACAACAATACCGTGGCTACAACAATACCGTGGCTGCAACAATACCGTGGCTACAACAATACCGTGGCTACAACAATACCGTGGCTACAACAATACCGTGGCTACAACAATACCGTGGCTACAACAATACCGTGGCTGCAACAATACCGTGGCTACAACAATACCGTGGCTACAACAATAAAGTGGCTGCAACCATACCGAGGCTACAACAATACCGTGGCTACAACAATACCGTGGCTACAACAATACCGTGGCTACAACAATACCGAGGCTACAACAATACCGAGGCTACAACAATACCGTGGCTACAACAATACCGTGGCTACAACAATACCGTGGCTACAACAATACCGTGGCTACAACAATACCGTGGCTACAACAATACCGAGGCTACAACAATACCGAGGCTACAACAATACCGTGGCTACAACAATACCGTGGCTACAACAATACCGTGGCTACAACAATACCGTGACTACAACAATACCGTGGCTGCAACAATACCGTGGCTACAACAATACCGTGGCTACAACAATACCGTGGCTACAACAATACCGTGGCTACAACAATACCGTGGCTACAACAATACCGTGGCTACAACAATACCGTGGCTACAATACCATGGCAACAACAATACCGTGGCTACAACAATACCGTGGCTACAACAATACCGTGGCTACAACAATACCGTGGCTACAACAATACCGTGGCTACAACAATACCGTGGCTACAACAATACCGTGGCTACAACAATACCGTGGCTACAACAATACCGTGGCTACAACAATACCGTGGCTACAATACCGTGGCTACAACAATACCGTGGCTACAACAATACCGTGGCTACAACAATACCGTGGCTACAACAATACCGTGGCTACAACAATACCGTGGCTACAACAATACCGTGGCTACAACAATACCGTGGCTACAATACCATGGCTACAACAATACCGTGGCTACAACAATACCGTGGCTACAACAATACCGTGGCTACAACAATACCGTGGCTACAACAATACCGTGGCTACAACAATACCGTGGCTACAATACCGTGGCTACAACAATACCGTGGCTACAACAATACCGTGACTACAACAATACCGTGGCTACAACAATACCGTGGCTACAACAATACCGTGGCTACAACAATACCGTGGCTACAACAATACCGTGGCTACAATACCATGGCTACAACAATACCGTGGCTACAACAATACCGTGGCTACAACAATACCGTGGCTACAACAATACCGTGGCTACAATACCGTGGCTACAACAATACCGTGGCTACAACAATACCGTGGCTACAACAATACCGTGGCTACAACAATACCGTGGCTACAACAATACCGTGGCTACAACAATACCGTGGCTACAACAATACCGTGGCTACAATACCATGGCTACAACAATACCGTGGCTACAACAATACCGTGGCTACAACAATACCGTGACTACAACAATACCGTGGCTACAACAATACCGTGGCTACAACAATACCGTGGCTACAACAATACCGTGACTACAACAATACCGTGGCTACAACAATACCGTGGCTACAACAATACCGTGGCTACAACAATACCGTGGCTACAACAATACCGTGGCTACAACAATACCGTGGCTACAATACCATGGCTACAACAATACCGTGGCTACAACAATACCGTGACTACAACAATACCGTGACTACAACAATACCGTGGCTACAACAATACCGTGGCTACAACAATACCGTGACTACAACAATACCGTGGCTACAACAATACCGTGGCTACAACAATACCGTGGCTACAACAATACCGAGGCTACAACAATACCGAGGCTACAACAATACCGTGGCTACAACAATACCGTGGCTACAACAATACCGTGGCTACAACAATACCGTGGCTACAACAATACCGTGACTACAACAATACCGTGACTACAACAATACCGTGGCTACAACAATACCGTGGCTACAACAATACCGTGACTACAACAATACCGTGGCTACAACAATACCGTGGCTACAACAATACCGTGGCTACAACAATCACAGTTAACCATACCACTGAGGCAGATACAATTAAGACAACGTTTCGATCCCACTTGAATTATCAAACTCGTGACTTAATAATAGTCCAGGAAGGACCGAAACGTCGATAAAATATTTCGGTCTTATTTAATCAGTTTTATCACGCAAACACAAATTTTCACAATTTTTTATTAAATTGATTTTTTTGAGATTTTTTTGAGATTTTTTTTATGAAAAAAAAAATATATATACCATGGGAGGGGATTTATTTTTTATATATAGATGGGATTTATATAATTAAAAAAAATCGTGTTAATTAATAACTTCCAGCACAAACGAACGCATATGGAAGCGGGTCGACATTTCGTACTGCAAGAAAAGTCTTAATGAGGCAACGTTTCGCCCCCCTAGGAGCTTTGTTAAGCTCCTGGCGAGCGAAACGTGTATTAAAATAAATATTCGAATGCTGGAAAGGTGTCCATGTGTCTGAGTTTCGCTCTATATAGAGCTTTATAAATTCCCACAGGTCATGGTTAAGCTCTACACAGAGCGAAACGTTGCCCCAGTTAGAGCTTGAGCTGCAACCTGCGTATTTTCTTCTTCACCTCACTGATGACAGTGACGATCTGAAGCCGAAATGTCGCTCAAATATTGGTTACCAGCGTCAGTAAAATGGCGTAATATTCTCAGTGAGTTAATATGTACAGAATTCTTAGTACTATATTGAAATTGCTGTTATAGCGGCTATTTAACACTTGTATATAAACCATGCCACGGGCGGGGTTTGAACCCGCAATCAGAGGGTCATACAACTCCAGACCGACGCGCTAGCCACTGGATAAGTTGGCTATAAGAGTAATCCAACTAGGTATATTTATACACCATAGGAAGGTTAGCATAGGCCACCACTGTGACCACAAATGCAAGTTTTTTACAGACGAATCTCCAGCTAGCGTGGCCGTGACGAACTCTAGCTCAAGTCCCCTCAAAGCCGTCAACATATATATATATATATATATATATATATATATATACATATATATATATATATATATATATATATATATATATATATATATATATATATATATATATATATATATATATATATATATATATATATATATATATGTATATATATATATATATATATATATATATATATATATATATATATATATATATATATATATATATATATATATATATATACATATATATAATGTAAAGTTCGGCTTGCTTGACCGGCTTGGTTAATTAGGTACATCTTATGTACGTGTAGTATACTACGCCAGGTAGATAGTAACTACCCAGGGAGGTAGTATACTACGTCAGGTAGATAGTAACTACCCAGGGAGATAGTATACTACGCCAGGTAGATAGTAACTACCCAGGGAGGTAGTATACTACGCCAGGTAGATAGTAACTACCCAGGGAGGTAGTATACTACGCCAGGTAGATAGTAACTACCCAGGGAGGTAGTATACTACGCCAGGTAGATAGTAACTACCCAGGGAGGTAGTATACTACGCCAGGTAGATAGTAACTACCCAGGGAGGTAGTATACTACGCCAGGTAGATAGTAACTACCCAGGGAGGTAGTATACTACGCCAGGTAGATAGTAACTACCCAGGGAGGTAGTACACTACGCCAGGTAGATAGTAACTACCCAGGTAGGTAGTACACTACGCCAGGTAGATAGTAACTACCCAGGGAGGTAGTACACTACGCCAGGTAGATAGTAACTACCCAGGGAGGTGGTATACTACGCCAGGTAGATAGTAACTACCCAGGGAGGTAGTACACTACGCCAGGTAGATAGTAACTACCCAGGGAGGTAGTACACTACGCCAGGTAGATAGTAACTACCCAGGGAGGTAGTACACTACGCCAGGTAGATAGTAACTACCCAGGGAGGTAGTACACTACGCCAGGTAGATAGTAACTACCCAGGGAGGTAGTACACTACGCCAGGTAGATAGTAACTACCCAGGGAGGTAGTATACTACGCCAGGTAGATATTAACTACCCAGGGAGGTAGTACACTACGCCAGGTAGATAGTAACTACCCAGGGAGGTAGTATACTACGCCAGGTAGATAGTAACTACCCAGGGAGGTAATATACTACGCCAGGTAGATAGTAACTACCCAGGGAGGTAGTATACTACGCCAGGTAGATAGTAACTACCCAGGGAGGTAGTACAACCCTCCTGTCATACGAGTGTCCAACGGAAGCCTGATACAAATTTCGCACTCTGGCGGGACTGTTTTACTGTCCAGGGAAGATGACGGGTAGATATTATATATTTCTCACCGTCTTATTACACTTACCTTAACCTTCCCATGAGTTTAGCAATCTTTCTCATCCCTGTAATATTTCTCATCCCTGTAATATTTCTCATCTCCAATATTTCTCACCCCTATAATACTTCTCATCCCTGTAATACTTCTCATCCCTGTAATATTTCTCATCCCTGTAATATTTCTCATCCCTGTAATATTTCTCATCCCTGTAATATTTCTTATCCCTGTAATATTTCTCATCCCTGTAATATTTCTCATCCCTGTAATATTTCTCATCTCTGTAATATTTCTCATCCCTGTAATATTTCTCATCCCTGTAATATTTCTCATCCCTGTAATATTTCTTATCCCTGTAATATTTCTCATCCCTGTAATATTTCTTATCCCTGTAATATTTCTCATCCCTGTAATATTTCTCATCCCTGTAATATTTCTTATCCCTGTAATATTTCTCATCTCTGTAATATTTCTCATCCCTGTAATATTTCTCATCTCTCTAATATTTCTCATCCCTATAATACTTCTCATCCCTGTAATACTCCTCATCCCTGTAATATTTCTCATCCATGTAATATTTTTCATTTCTGTAATACTTCTCATCCCTGTGATATTTCTCATCTCTAATATTTCTCATCCCTGTAATATTTCTCATCCCTGTAATATTTATCATCCCTGTAATATTTATCATCCCTGTAATATTTCTCATTCCTGTAATATTTCTCATCCCTGTAATATTTATCATCCCTGTAATATTTATCATCCCTGTAATATTTATCATCCCTGTAATATATTTTATCCCTGTAATATTTCTCATCCCTGTAATATTTCTCATTCTTGTAATACATTTACTTGGGTAGAGCTGGTCTTGGACCGTGGGAGCTGGTCTTGGACCGTGGGAGCTGGTCTTGGACCGTGGGAGCTGGTCTTGGACCGTGGGAGCTGGTCTTGGACCGTGGCGCGGGGCCCATGGTCGCCAAAATCATTTAAGAAGTATAACCTTTCAGGGAGGGTTGATCCGAGGCCGTGGAGGACTCCTGGTTCAGGGAATTACGGCCAAATTCCCCATCCTTAGATCAAACCTTATTACCTGCCCTTTTCCAGGCACTGCAGATAATAATAATAATAATAATAATAATAATAATAATTAATAATAATAATAATAATAATAATAATAATAATAATAATTAACAAATATGTATATATATATATATATATATATATATATATATATATATATATATATATATATATATATATATATATATATATATATACAACTGAAGGCCTTAGCGGAATACAGAATACATATACATTGGTGAATGGGTTATACAGCGCCTGGGAAATGGGAGAGTTGATTCATTTCCTGGGATCAAGAGCTTTTCGGGAACATGGAGGAACCTGCCTTGGAGAGCGCAGGAAGATGTTATATATAATACTTACGTAACGAAAGCCAAGGTGTCTGGAGCAGCGAGCATAGCCACAATGACACGCGTGCCCTGAGGGACGCCGCGCTATCACACAAATGACCAATTACACCATTATACTGCCTTACTTGGGCTGTTACACTGCCTTACTTGGCCTGTCACACTGCCTCTATATGGCCGTTTCACTGTCTCTTTATGATTGTCAAACTGCCTGTGGTTGTTACACTGCCTATATTAGATGTCACACTGCCTATACTGGACGTCACACTGGACCGTCCACCACCGTTGAAGTCGTCACAGTTGCCGTTGACTTAAGATCACTATTGTATTTGGTAACTTTAAGTTCACTTAAAGGCCACAGATACAGTCACTTAAACACTTTTTTACCTATAGCCTAAGTAGCGTTTTGCAAATTTGTGTCGAGTTGAATCCCTAGTAGTCAGCGGGGTGTTAGAAGCACGAACCGTTGCTAGGATCGTCTAGTATGCAAACAGTGCCGACCACTGATACTCTCCTCGACTACACTCCTTTCCGTCACTACCTGGAGTACCCACATAGCCCGGAGCACGTATCCCATTACACTGGAATGACACACGACTCTGGAACACTTCGGGGGTCACGGGTAACTACACATATGCACATCTCCTGGGTGGGTATTACGACGGGTTACGCGTGAGGGTCACCTTCTGCAACGCCTCCGTCAGCGGTGCGTTTGATACCCGTCGCTTCTACCGGAGACTTAAGTACCCCTAAGCCGAGCCTTGCCAAGTGCAGTACTGAGACCAACAATACTGTGGTGGGAGTGTTCGTCTCACCTTAGTTAAGTCTCCACCTCAACACGCCTCTTCCAGGCTAAGATTTTCCAGAGACGTTTGGTGAGAGGGACCTTAGGTGCCCTGGGCAGGCGGGAGCGGCAAGGGTGGGTAGGGCAAGGTGTCTGTAGCTCACCCACGCCTTAGCGACCGACTCTCGCGCCATAGTAAGTACCTTATCATTTCTCCCAGATTCGTCTTTCCAGACTCCAGGCCCGTGAGATTTGGCAATGTAGCATACCCATGGATGATGTCATACACATTACCCACACCCATAGGTTTTGCAGCAGCATGATGGATGCCACACTGTGAAGTATGACTTCTGACACACAGCAAGGTCAGAAAAGTCCCATGGGAAGCTTCAGGTGGAGGGTATGGAAACAAAACTCCAAGTCTGTGAGAAAGCTGTTGAGATTCCAAAGGTCTCATCTTCACCCTAAGGGGAAGTAGTGTCCGCCACGGCAGGTAGGTGGCAGCAGGGGGTAGGAGGCAGCCTCACGTCCTGCACACCTACTCTGCATACTAATTATCCTCAGTGATGCCACAGAGACGAATTTCATGCATTCTGCGCCCTTCAAGGGGGGGACGAGTTGATGCCGGTGAAGGGCTCTTGATCCCAGGAACCGAAGCCACCGTTCCTTACATCAAGCCTCAATGGAAATAAGTCACTGACTTCCTTGGGGGACGTCCAAAATAATTAACACTATGTATGATAATTAAACCTACGTGAACGTGTACCTAAATAAACTTACCTCCTATTCCCCATGCCTCCTACGGGTTTACCGCTTACCCATTAAAATAAACGCCAATTTGAGCGGATATCTGTAATCACATATATACATCAAGGTAACAGGGGTCGGAATTTATGTGGAATTAAATCTGTAAATCAATGGCAGCTTTTCTGGTTAGTATTTCAGTGGGTTAAATTGTGTTGATAATAGTGAGGATACATGAATACATGTATCATGTATGTGTCGTTGAGGATACATGAGGAACTGTTTCATTTATGTGTCGTCAGCAAAAGTGATTGAGGGAGCTGAGCTTAGGACTCAGATGCCGCCATGCTTAGTGAGTGGTGGGGAACCACCACCACCACCACCACCAGTCAGGGTTGTGGTGGTGGTGAAGCCCAAGGTGCATCACCACCACCACCACCACCAGCCAGGGTTGTGGTGGTGGTGAAGCCCAAGGTGCATCACCACCACCACCACCAGTCAGGGTTGTGGTGGTGGTGAAGCCCAAGGTGCATCACCACCACCACCAGCTAGGGTGGCGGTGGTGGTAGTAGCGGTGGTGGTGCTCGTAGTGGTGTTACTAGTGTGGTGATAATGGTGGTGCAGGTGACAGTGGTGGTGCTAGTGATAGTGGTGGTGATGGTGATAGTGATCTGAACCACGAATCCCGAGGGCGTTCTGGAATTGAGTAAAATAGGATTCCTGTTCCACTGGAACACTGGTCCACAACACTGAGAGGAAACACTGGTCCACAACACTGAGGGGAAACACTGGTCCACAACACTGAGGGAAACACTGGTCCACAACGCTGAGAGGAAACACAGGTCCAAAACACTGAGGGGAAACACTGGTCCACAACACTGAGAGGAAACACTAGTCCACAACACTGAGAGAAACACTGGTCCACAACACTGAGGGAAACACTGGTCCACAACACTGAGAGGAAACACTGGTCCACAACACTGAGGGGAAACACTGGTCCACAACACTGAGGGAAACACTGGTCCACAACGCTGAGAGGAAACACAGGTCCACAACACTGAGGGGAAACACTGGTCCACAACACTGAGAGGAAACACTAGTCCACAACACTGAGAGAAACACTGGTCCACAACACTGAGGGAAACTGGTCCACAACACTGAGAGGAAACACTGGTCCACAACACTGAGAGGAAACACTGGTCCACAACACTGAGGGAAACACTGGTCCACAACACTGAGAGAAACACTGGTTCACAACATTGAGAGGAAACACTAGTCCACAACACTGAGAGAAACACTGGTCCACAACACTGAGGGAAACTGGTCCACAACACTGAGAGGAAACACTGGTCCACAACACTGAGGGAAACTGGTCCACAACACTGAGAGGAAACACTGGTCCACAACACTGAGAGGAAACACTGGTCCACAACACTGAGAGGAAACACTGGTCCAGAACACTGAGAGGAAACACAGGTCCACAACACTGAGAGGAAACACTGGTCCACAACACTGAGAGGAAACACTGGTCCACAACACTGAGAGGAAACACTGGTCCACAACACTGAGAGGAAACACTGGTCCACAACACTGAGAGGAAACACTGGTCCACAACACTGAGAGGAAACACTGGTCCACAACACTGAGAGGAAACACTGGTCCACAACACTGAGAGGAAACACTGGTCCACAACACTGAGAGGAAACACTGGTCCACAACACTGAGAGGAAACACTAGTCCACAACACTGAGAGAAACACTGGTCCACAACACTGAGGGAAACACTGGTCCACAACACTGAGAGGAAACACTGGTCCACAACACTGAGGGGAAACACTGGTCCACAACACTGAGGGAAACACTGGTCCACAACGCTGAGAGGAAACACAGGTCCACAACACTGAGGGGAAACACTGGTCCACAACACTGAGAGGAAACACTAGTCCACAACACTGAGAGAAACACTGGTCCACAACACTGAGGGAAACTGGTCCACAACACTGAGAGGAAACACTGGTCCACAACACTGAGAGAAACAATGGTCCACAACACTGAGAGAAACACTGGTCCACAACACTGAGAGGAAACACTGGTCCACAACACTGAGGGAAACACTGGTCCACAACACTGAGAGAAACACTGGTTCACAACATTGAGAGGAAACACTGGTCCACAACACTGAGAGAAACACTGGTCCACAACACTGAGGGAAACTGGTCCACAACACTGAGAGGAAACACTGGTCCACAACACTGAGGGAAACTGGTCCACAACACTGAGAGGAAACACTGGTCCACAACACTGAGAGGAAACACTGGTCCACAACACTGAGAGGAAACACTGGTCCAGAACACTGAGAGGAAACACTGGTCCACAACACTGAGAGGAAACACTGGTCCACAACACTGAGAGGAAACACTGGTCCACAACACTGAGAGGAAACACTGGTCCACAACACTGAGAGGAAACACTGGTCCACAACACTGAGAGGAAACACTGGTCCACAACACTGAGAGGAAACACTGGTCCACAACACTGAGAGGAAACACTGGTCCACAACACTGAGAGGAAACACTGGTCCACAACACTGAGAGGAAACACTGGTCCACAACACTGAGAGGAAACACTGGTCCACAACACTGAGAGGAAACACTGGTCCACAACACTGAGGGAAACACTGGTCCACAACACTGAGAGGAAACACTGGTCCACAACACTGAGGGAAACACTGGTCCACAACACTGTGTAACTCTACGCTTCCCTCCCTCCCATCTAAGACAGATCACAAGACACAGGCACAACGCTCGGTTAATGTCTTGATTCAGAAAGACGTTACGCCAGCCAGCGGCTTTTTCAATCCAATATAGAGGCTATATACTGGATGATAAGGTAATCAGTCCCCCAGCCATGATAGGTGTTCAGTCCCCCAGCCATGATAAGTGTTCAGTCCCCCAGCCATGATAGGTGTTCAGTCCCCCAGCCATGATAGGTGTTCAGTCCCCCAGCCATGATAGGTGTTCAGTCCCCCAGCCATGATAGGTGTTCAGTCCCCCAGCCATGATAGGTGTTCAGTCCCCCAGCCATGATAGGTGTTCAGTCCCCAGCCAGCCATGATAGGTGTTCAGTCCCCCAGCCATGATAGGTGTTCAGTCCCCCAGCCATGATAGGTGTTCAGTCCCCCAGCCATGATAGGTGTTCAGTCCCACAGCCATGATAGGTGTTCAGTCCCACAGCCATGACAGGTGTTCAGTCCCACAGCCATGATAGGTGTTCAGTCCCACAGCCATGATAGGTGTTCAGTCCCCCAGCCATGATAGGTGTTCAGTCCCACAGCCATGACAGGTGTTCAGTCCCACAGCCATGATAGGTGTTCAGTCCCACAGCAATGACAGGTGTTCAGTCCCCCAGCCATGACAGGTGTTCAGTCGCCCAGCCATGACAGGTGTTCAGTCCCCAGGCCATGATAGGTGTTCAGTCCCCAGCCATGACAGATGTTCAGTCCCCTAGCCTTGAAAGGTGTTCAGTCCCCAGGCCATGACAGGTGTTCAGTCCCCAGGCCATGACAGGTGTTCAGTCCCCAAGCCATGACAGGTGTTCAGTCCCCAGGCCATGATAAGTGTTCAGTCCCCAGCCATGACAGGTGTTCAGTCCCCCACCCATGACAGGTGTTCAGTCCCCAGGCCACGACAGGTGTTCAGTCCCCAGGCCATGACAGGTGTTCAGTCCCCAGGCCATGACAGGTGTTCAGTCCCCAGGCCATGACATGTGTTCAGTCCCCAAGCCATGACAGGTGTTCAGTCCCCAGGCCATGATAGGTGTTCAGTCCCCAGGCCATGACAGGTGTTCAGTCCCCAGGCCATGACAGGTGTTCAGTCCCCAGGCCATGACAGGTGTTCAGTCCCCAGGCCATGATAGGTATTCAGTCCCCAGGCCATGACAGGTGTTCAGTCCCCAGGCCATGAAAGGTGTTCAGTCCCCAGGCCATGATAGGTGTTCAGTCCCCAGGCCATGACAGGTGTTCAGTCCCCCAGCCATGACAGGTGTTCAGTCCCCCAGCCATGACAGGTGTTCAGTCCCCCAGCCATGACAGGTGTTCAGTCCCCCAGCCATGACAGGTGTTCAGTCCCCCAGCCATGGCAGGTGTTCAGTCCCCCAGCCATGACAGGTGTTCAGTCCCCCAGCCATGACAGGTGTTCAGTCCCCAGGCCATGACAGGTGTTCAGTCCCCAGCCATGACAGGTGTTCAGTCCCCCAGCCATAACAGGTGTTCAGTCCCCCAGCCATGACAGGTGTTCAGTCCCCCAGCCATGACAGGTGTTGTCCCCCAGCCATGACAGGTGTTCAGTCCCGAGGCCATGACAGGTGTTCAGTCCCCCAGCCATGACAGGTGTTCAGTCCCCCAGCCATGACAGGTGTTCAGTCCCCAGCCATGACAGGTGTTCAGTCCCCCAGCCATGACAGGTGTTCAGTCCCCCAGCCATGACAGGTGTTCAGTCCCCAGGCCATGACAGGTGTTCAGTCCCCCAGCCATGACAGGTGTTCAGTCCCCCAGCCAAGACAGGTGTTTAGTCCCCGAGCCATGGCAGGTGTTCAGTCCCCAGGCCATGACAGGTGTTCAGTCCCCCAGCCATGACAGGTGTTCAGTCCCCCAGCCATGACAGGTGTTCAGTCCCCCAGCCATGACAGGTGGTCAGTCCCCCAGCCATGACAGGTGTTCAGTCCCCCAGACATGACAGGTGTTCAGTCCCCAGGCCATGACAGGTGTTCAGCCCCCAGCCATGACAGGTGTTCAGTCCCCCAGCCATGACAGGTGTTCAGTCCCCCAGCCATGACAGGTGTTCAGTCCCCCAGCCATGACAGGTGTTCAGTCCCCAGCCATGACAGGTGTTCAGTCCCCCAGCCATGATAGGTGTTCAGTCCCCAGCCATGACAGGTGTTCAGTCCCCAGCCATGACAGGTGTTCAGTCCCCCAGCCATGACAGGTGTTCAGTCCCCAGCCATGACAGGTGTTCAGTCCCCCAGCCATGACAGGTGTTCAGTCCCCCAGCCATGACAGGTGTTCAGTCCCCCAGCCATGACAGGTGTTAAGTCCCCAGCCATGACAGGTGTTCAGTCCCCCAGCCATGACAGGTGTTCAGCCCCCCAGCCATGACAGGTGTTCAGTCCCCCAGCCATGACAGGTGTTCAGTCCCCCAGCCATGACAGGTGTTCAGCCCCCCAGCCATGACAGGTGTTCAGCCCCCAGGCCATGACAGGTGTTCAGTCCCCAGGCCATTATCATGTGGGAGTTCGACACGTGGATTAGGTAAAGATATACTCACGTAGGCTGGTAGTACGTATAATTACAGATAATGTAGGTAGCGCCCTTACAGCCGTTACCTAGTCTCTCTGCTCTCTCTCGTACAACTGACTGACTGACCGCCCACAGTACCCATATGTGAGAGGGTCTTTGAATACTGCCAGGTCAGCGCAATATGAATATACAGTGACTCAGGTAGAGACGGTTGGTCGTGAGTCAACTGGCACAGTGGTTACTGGTAACTGGTTACTACTACTGAGACCATGACAGGTGTTCAGTCCCCAAGCCATGACAGGTGTTCAGTCCCCAGGCCATGATAGGTGTTCAGTCCCCAGGCCATGACAGGTGTTCAGTCCCCAGGCCATGACAGGTGTTCAGTCCCCAGGCCATGATAGGTGTTCAGTCCCCAGGCCATGATAGGTGTTCAGTCCCCAGGCCATGACAGGTGTTCAGTCCCCAGGCCATGCTAGGTGTTCAGTCCCCCAGCCATGACAGGTGTTCAGTCCCCCAGCCATGACAGGTGTTCAGTCCCCAGCCATGACAGGTGTTCAGTCCCCCAGCCATGACAGGTGTTCAGCCCCCCAGCCATGACAGGTGTTCAGTCCCCCAGCCATGACAGGTGTTCAGCCCCCCAGCCATGACAGGTGTTCAGTCCCCCAGCCATGACAGGTGTTCAGTCCCCCAGCCATGACAGATGTTCAGTCCCCCAGCCATGACAGGTGTTCAGTCCCCAGCCATGACAGGTGTTCAGTCCCCAGCCATGACAGGTGTTCAGCCCCCAGCCATGACAGGTGTTCAGTCCCCCAGCCATGACAGGTGTTCAGTCCCCAGCCATGACAGGTGTTCAGCCCCCCAGCCATGACAGGTGTTCAGTCCCCAGCCATGACAGGTGTTCAGTCCCCAGCCATGACAGGTGTTCAGTCCCTGGGCGAAACTTCGTCAAGATAAAGATAGACAGAAGTGCCATATTACTGATCGTCTTCCCGACACTACAAATCAGCAACATAATTATAAGTCTGATAACAATGGCTGGAGTTACGACCACTTTACATTATCTCACTTATCACTACTACCGCTACTTACACTTTTACGTCTACTGTTGCTACAGTTCCTTTGTTTTTAATTTATGTACTTTATAAAGCCTTAAGTAGGTCAAACACTAAAATAAGTATTTTTTGCTATATTACTATTACAGTTGCTACTACTACTACTACTACTACTACTACTACTACTACTACTACTACTACTACTACTACTACTGCTGCTACTACTACTAACTTTCCACTTACCTGTTTCGTACTTATCTTCTGTTTACTCTCCATCGTCTCGCTCAGTTGCGACTTGATAATGATCCAGGATAGATCGGAACGTTGTTTCATGTTCGTCCGCCATAGTTACATGTCGGAGGATAAATGTATCCGACAAGCACTGTATCCTGGCAGTATCTGACAAGGACTGTATCCTGGCAGTATCTGACAAGGACTGTATCCTGGCAGTATCTGACAAGGACTGTATCCTGGCAGTATCTGACAAGAACTGTATCCTGGCAGTATCTGACAAGGACTGTATCCTGGCAGTATCTGACAAGGACTGTATCCTGGCAGTATCTGACAAGGACTGTATCCTGGCAGTATCTGACAAGGACTGTATCCTGGCAGTATCTGACAAGGACTGTATCCTGGCAGTATCTGACAAGCACTGTATCCTGGCAGTATCTGACAAGGACTGTATCCTGGCAGTATCTGACAAGGACTGTATCCTGGCAGTATCTGACAAGGACTGTATCCTGGCAGTATCTGACAAGTACTGTATCCTGGCAGTATCCGACAAGTACTGTATCCTGGCAGTATCTGACAAGGACTGTATCCTGGCAGTATCCGACAAGGACTGTATCCTGGCAGTATCTGACAAGGACTGTATCCTGGCAGTATCCGACAAGGACTGTATCCTGGCAGTATCTGACAAGTACTGTATCCTGGCAGTATCTGACAAGGACTGTATCCTGGCAGTATCCGACAAGGACTGTATCCTGGCAGTATCTGACAAGTACTGTATCCTGGCAGTATCTGACAAGTACTGTATCCTGGCAGTATCTGACAAGGACTGTATCCTGGCAGTATCTGACAAGGACTGTATCCTGGCAGTATCCGACAAGGACTGCATCCTGGCAGTATCTGACAAGGACTGTATCCTGGCAGTATCTGACAAGGACTGTATCCTGGCAGTATCCGACAAGGACTGCATCCTGGCAGTATCTGACAAGGACTGTATCCTGGCAGTATCCGACAAGGACTGCATCCTGGCAGTATCTGACAAGGACTGTATCCTGGCAGTATCTGACAATGACTGTATCCTGGCAGTATCTGACAAGGACTGTATCCTGGCAGTATCCGACAAGGACTGCATCCTGGCAGTATCCGACAAGGACTGTATCCTGGCAGTATCTAACAAGGACTGCATCCTGGCAGTATCTGACAAGGACTGTATCCTGGCAGTATCCGACAAGGACTGCATCCTGGCAGTATCCGACAAGTACTGTATCCTGGCAGTATCTGACAAGTACTGTATCCTGGCAGTATCCGACAAGTACTGTATCCTGGCAGTATCCGACAAGTACTGTATCCTGGCAGTATCTGACAAGGACTGTATCCTCACAGTATCCGACAAGTACTGTATCCTGGCAGTATCCGACAAGTACTGTATCCTGGCAGTATCCGACAAGTACTGTATCCTGGCAGTATCCGACAAGTACTGTATCCTGGCAGTATCCTGTAAACAAAAAAACAATAAACTTTATTTACCTCTGAATGTATTTGTTAGTTATTACAAGAAATAATCTCAATACGTAAATAAACAGCGCTAAACCCATGTGGGTTATTCAGTGCGAGACGTGGTGAAGGCTCGATCTTCCGTCTGCTGAACGCCAGACAGATGATTCATATTTGTACTCACGTAAAATTTCCTACTTTCTGTCTGCTGTTACACTGGTCGTACTTACTCCCCCCAGGTCGTACTTACTCCCCCCAGGTCGTACTTACTCCCCCAGGTCGTACTTACTCCCCCCAGGTCGTACTTACTCCCCCAGGTCGTACTTACTCCCCCCAGGTCGTACTTACTCCCCCCAGGTCGTACTTACTCCCCCCCAACAAATGCGATTATCTATCCCACCCTAACTCATGGTAATATGAGGTTTTGTTCGGATTTTTAACCCTGGAGGGTTAGCCACCCAGAATAACCCAGGAAAGTCAGTACGTCATCAAAGGACTGTCTGTCTTTATTCATTGTGGTCCTTAAACTTGTCCCCCAGGATGCCACCCACACCTGTCGACTAGCACCTAGGTACATGCTTGTTAGGTGTACGGGGACAGTAGGTATAAGGAAACACGCCCAATGTTCCCACCCCAGGATGCCACCCACACCTGTCGACTAGCACCTACGTACATGCTTGTTAGGTGTACGGGGACAGTAGGTATAAGGAAACACGCCCAATGTTCCCACTCCAGGATGCCACCCACACCTGTCGACTAGCACCTACGTACATGCTTGTTAGGTGTACGGGGACAGTAGGTATAAGGAAACACGCCCAATGTTCCCACCACAGGATGCCACCCACACCTGTCGACTAGCACCTACGTACATGCTTGTTAGGTGTACGGGGACAGTAGGTATAAGGAAACACGCCCAATGTTCCCACCCCAGGATGCCACCCACACCTGTCGACTAGCACCTACGTACATGCTTGTTAGGTGTACGGGGACAGTAGGTATAAGGAAACACGCCCAATGTTCCCACCCTTGCCGGGGATCAAACCACGAACACACTATTTGTGAGTTTGCAGTTATCAGGACCTGGGACCACAACGAACTTACCAAACCGTGCTACAACAACCATCAATTATCTGTAAATAACAGAAAAAGCCACAATACCGTCACTGGAACAATACACAAATAACCCACACATACAAGACAGGAGCTTACGACGACGTTTCGGTCCAAGTCGGACCGAAACGTCGTCGTAAGCTTCTCTCTTTTATGTGCGGGTTATTTGTGTATCGTTCCAGTCACGGTATTGTGCCTTTTTGTTATTCATACAAGACAGGAGCTTACGACAACGTTTCCGTCCGACTTTGACCATTTATAGTCACACTGTGACTTTGTAAATGGTCCTAGCCGGACCGAAACGTCGTCGTAAGCTCCTGTCTTCTATGTGCGGGTTATTTATGTATCAATTATCTTTTCACATCACTTCCACGTATTTCTCAGATCAAATTAATCTTCCAAATAAATCTCTTAATTCATAACTGTGCCATTTAATATGCAAATTACTGTATATACGATACCGGTAAGTTGATAAAAAGACACAATAGACCTTTTAAATATGTAGGAATTTAAAAAATATATATATTTAATGCCTTTTTCCTACAAAAAAGACAACCTTAAAAATTAAAAAATGAAATTTCGTCGATAAATTTGGAAAAAATGTGAAAGTTAGCGGGATTTTAGGGTTCTGGAGCTGTACCTCAACTCTGGAGTGATGTTGAATGTTGCTGCTGAATGATTCACTTGAGAGATGTTGAATGTTGCTGCTGAATGATTCACTTGAGAGATGTTGAATGTTGCTGCTGAATGTTGCTGCTGAATGATTCACTTGAGAGATGTTGAATGTTGCTGCTGAATGATTCACTTGAGAGATGTTGAATGTTGCTGCTGCATGATTCACTTGAGAGATGTTGAATGTTGCTGCTGAATGATTCACTTGAGAGATGTTGAATGTTGCTGCTGAATGATTCACTTGAGAGATGTTGAATGTTGCTGCTGAATGATTCACTTGAGAGATGTTGAATGTTGCTGCTGAATGATTCACTTGAGAGATGTTGAATGTTGCCTGCACTCTGCAGCATAAGTGATGCTGCATCTCCGAGATCCATCTTCCTTGTGATGGCCAAGTATTTCTGACAAAAGAACCACTGAACGAGCGATGGTAAACCCAATTTCCTTCTTCAGGTCCCCCTGAATCGTAAGAAAAAGGCCTGTGAAGAAAACAGTAATTATTGTATGTTAAATGGCCTGACAATTAGCAGTTAGCCTTTGATAAACAAGTGTTATTTGTGTCTAAAACAAGACAGTAGTATGTCTTAAACCAGACAGTATTATGTCTTAAACCAGACAGTATTATGTCTTAAACCAGACAGTATTGTGTCTAAAACCAGACAGTATTATGTCTTAAACCAGACAGTATTGTGTCTAAAACCACACAGTATTATATTTTAAACCAGACAGTATTATGTCTTAAACCAGACAGTATTATGTCTTAAACCAGACAGTATTATGTCTTAAACCAGACAGTATTATGTCTTAAACCAGACAGTATTATGTCTTAAACCAGACAGTATTATGTCTTAAACCAGACAGTATTATGTCTTAAACCAGAGAATATTATGTCTTAAACCAGACATTATTATGTGTTAAACCAGACAGTATTATGTCTTAAACCAGACAGTATTATGTCTAAAACCAGACAGTATTATGTCTTAAACCAGACAGTATTATGTGTTAAACCAGACAGTATTATGTCTTAAACCAGACAGTATTATGTGTTAAACCAGACAGTATTATGTCTAAAACCAGACAGTATTATGTCTTAAACCAGACAGTATTATGTCTTAAACCAGACAGTATTATGTCTTAAACCAGACAGTATTATGTCTAAAACCAGACAGTATTATGTCTAAAACCAGACAGTATTATGTCTTAAACCAGACAGTATTATGTCTTAAACCAGACAGTATTATGTCTTAAATAAGACAGTATTATGTCTAAAACCAGACAGTATTATGTCTAAAACCAGACAGTATTAGTTTTGATGGCTCATTATCGGACGTAACTGGGAGACCTACAGCCCACCACACACTTCAAACTTATAGCTCCCGTCACTGACCTTCCGTTTACAGGACGCAGGGGGGTTTTGGAGACATTTTGAGGAAAAAATGCGTCTAATAAGCCGCGAAATACGGTAGCTTGTCGGCCAGGATATATTATTTATGTTATACAAACATAAGTATAGCCAAATAGATTTTTTTTTATGGTGAAGTATGTAAATATTGAGGGATGGATGTTGATGTTGTAGGCGCGCCTCTGGCAAGACAGTGATGGAGTGAATAATGCTGAAGGTCTTTCTTCTTTTTCAGGGTCACCCTGCTTGGTGGAAAATGGCCGAGGTGTCAGTAAAAAAAATACGATCTTTGTGTTACACTCTTAAAGCTGTGGGACAACACAGTGTTAGGAAAGATAACAGGGTTGATATCCGGGAGAGAATTAGATTACCCACCAGCAGGTAGCGTCAAACAGGGGCACCAAGTATCATCATGTGGCACCAGCTGGTAGCGTCAAACAGGGGCACCAATATCATCATGTGGCACCAGCAGGTAGCGTCAAACAGGGGCACCAAGTATCATCATGTGGCACCAGCAGGTAGCGTCAAACAGGGGCACCAATATCATCATGTGGCACCAGCAGGTAGCGTCAAACAGGGGCACCAAGTATCATCATGTGGCACCAGCAGGTAGCGTCAAACAGGGGCACCAATATCATCATGTGGCACCAGCAGGTAGCGTCAAACAGGGGCACCAAGTATCATCATGTGGCACCAGCAGGTAGCGTCAAACAGGGGCACCAATATCATCATGTGGCACCAGCAGGTAGCGTCAAACAGGGGCACCAAGTATCATCATGTGGCACCAGCAGGTAGCGTCAAACAGGGGCACAAATATCATCATGTGGCACCAGCAGGTAGCGTCAAACAGGGGCACCAATATCATCATGTGGCACCAGCAGGTAGCGTCAAACAGGGGCACCAAGTATCATCATGTGGCACCAGCAGGTAGCGTCAAACAGGGGCACCAATATCATCATGTGGCACCAGCAGGTAGCGTCAAGCAGGGGCACCAAGTATCATCATGTGGCACCAGCAGGTAGCGTCAAACAGGGGCACCAAGTATCATCATGTGGCACCAGCAGGTAGCGTCAAACAGGGGCACCAAGTATCATCATGTGGCACCAGCAGGTAGCGTCAAACAGGGGCACCAATATCATCATGTGGCACCAGCAGGTAGCGTCAAACAGGGGCACCAATATCATCATGTGGCACCAGCAGGTAGCGTCAAACAGGGGCACCAATATCATCATGTGGCACCAGCAGGTAGCGTCAAACAGGGGCACCAAGTATCATCATGTGGCACCAGCAGGTAGCGTCAAACAGGGGCACCAATATCATCATGTGGCACCAGCAGGTAGCGTCAAACAGGGACACCAATATCATGTGGCACCAGCAGGTAGCGTCAAGCAGGGGCACCAAGTATCATCATGTGGCACCAGCAGGTAGCGTCAAACAGGGGCACCAATATCATCATGTGGCACCAGCAGGTAGCGTCAAACAGGGGCACCAAGTATCATCATGTGGCACCAGCAGGTAGCGTCAAACAGGGGCACCTAGTATCATGTGGCACCAGCAGGTAGCGTCAAACAGGGGCACCAAGTATCATCATGTGGCACCAGCAGGTAGCGTCAAACAGGGGCACCAAGTATCATCATGTGGCACCAGCAGGTAGCGTCAAACAGGGGCACCAAGTATCATCATGTGGCACCAGCAGGTAGCGTCAAACAGGGGCACCAAGTATCATGTGTCACCAGCAGGTAGCGTCAAACAGGGGCACCAAGTATCATCATGTGGCACCAGCAGGTAGCGTCAAACAGGGGCACCAAGTATCATCATGTGGCACCAGCAGGTAGCGTCAAACAGGGGCACCAAGTATCATCATGTGGCACCAGCAGGTAGCGTCAAACAGGGACACCAATATCATCATGTGGCACCAGCAGGTAGCGTCAAACAGGGGCACCAAGTATCATCATGTGGCACAAGCAGGTAGCGTCAAACAGGGGCACCAAGTATCATGTGGCACCAGCAGGTAGCGTCAAACAGGGGCACCAAGTATCATCATGTGACACCAGCAGGCAGCGTCAAACAGGGGCACCAATATCATCATGTGGCACCAGCAGGTAGCGTCAAACAGGGGCACCAATATCATCATGTGGCACCAGCAGGCAGCGTCAAACAGGGGCACCAATATCATCATGTGGCACCAGCAGGTAGCGTCAAACAGGGGCACCAATATCATCATGTGGCACCAGCAGGTAGCGTCAAACAGGGGCACCAATATCATCATGTGGCACCAGCAGGCAGCATCAAACAGGGGCACCAATATCATCATGTGGCACCAGCAGGTAGCGTCAAACAGGGGCACCAATATCATCATGTGGCATCAGCAGGTAGCGTCAAACAGGGGCACCAATATCATCATGTGGCACCAGCAAGTAGCGTCAAGCAGGGGCACCAAGTATCATCATGTGGCACCAGCAGGTAGCATCAAGCAGGGGCACCAAGTATCATCATGTATCACCAGCAGGTAGCGTCAAACAGGGGCACCAATATCATCATGTGGCACCAGCAGGTAGCGTCAAACAGGGGCACCAATATCATCATGTGGCACCAGCAGGTAGCGTCAAACAGGGGCACCAATATCATCATGTGGCACCAGCAGGTAGCGTCAAACAGGGACACCAAGTATCATCATGTGGCACCAGCAGGTAGCGTCAAACAGGGGCACCAATATCATCATGTGGCACCAGCAGGTAGCGTCAAACAGGGGCACCAAGTATCATCATGTGGCACCAGCAGGTAGCGTCAAACAGGGGCACCAAGTATCATCATGTGGCACCAGCAGGTAGCGTCAAACAGGGGCACCAAGTATCATCATGTGGCACCAGCAGGTAGCGTCAAACAGGGGCACCAATATCATCATGTGGCACCAGCAGGTAGCGTCAAACAGGGGCACCAAGTATCATCATGTGGCACCAGCAGGTAGCGTCAAGCAGGGGCACCAAGTATCATCATGTGGCACCAGCAGGTAGCGTCAAACAGGGGCACCAATATCATCATGTGGCACCAGCAGGTAGCGTCAAACAGGGGCACCCACATCATGTGGCACCAGCAGGTAGCGTCAAACAGGGGCACCAAGTATCATCATGTGTCACCAGCAGGTAGCGTCAAACAGGGGCACCAATATCATCATGTGGCACCAGCAGGTAGCGTCAAACAGGGGCACCAATATCATCATGTGGCACCAGCAGGTAGCGTCAAACAGGGGCACCAAGTATCATCATGTGTCACCAGCAGGTAGCGTCAAACAGGGGCACCAATATCATCATGTGGCACCAGCAGGTAGCGTCAAACAGGGGCACCAAGTATCATCATGTGTCACCAGCAGGTAGCGTCAAACACGGGCACCAATATCATCATGTGGCACCAGCAGGTAGCGTCAAACAGGGGCACCAATATCATCATGTGGCACCAGCAGGTAGCGTCAAGCAGGGGCACCAAGTATCATCATGTGTCACCAGCAGGTAGCGTCAAACAGGGGCACCAATATCATCGGGTGGCACCAGCAGGTAGCATCAAGCAGGGGCACCAAGTATCATCATGTGGCACCAGCAGGTAGCATCAAGCAGGGGCACCAATATCATCGTGTGGCACCAGCAGGTAGCATCAAGCAGGGGCACTAAGTATCATCATGTATCACCAGCAGGTAGCATCAAGCAGGGGCACCAAGCATCATCATGTATCACCAGCAGGTAGCATCAATCAGGGGCACCAAGCATCATGTATCACCAGCAGGTAGCATCAATCAGGGGCACCAAGCATCATCATGTATCACCAGCAGGTAGCATCAATCAGGGGCACCAAGCATCATGTATCACCAGCAGGTAGCATCAATCAGGGGCACCAAGCATCATCATGTATCACCAGCAGGTAGCATCAATCAGGGGCACCAAGCATCATGTATCACCAGCAGGTAGCATCAATCAGGGGCACCAAGCATCATCATGTATCACCAGCAGGTAGCATCAATCAGGGGCACCAAGCATCATGTATCACCAGCAGGTAGCATCAAGCAGGGGCACTAAGTATCATCATGTATCACCAGCAGGTAGCATCAATCAGGGGCACCAAGCATCATGTATCACCAGCAGGTAGCATCAATCAGGGGCACCAAGCATCATCATGTATCACCAGCAGGTAGCATCAAGCAGGGGCACCAAGCATCATCATGTATCACCAGCAGGTAGCATCAATCAGGGGCACCAAGCATCATCATGTATCACCAGCAGGTAGCATCAAGCAGGGGCACCAAGCATCATCATGTATCACCAGCAGGTAGCATCAATCAGGGGCACCAAGCATCATCATGTATCACCAGCAGGTAGCATCAAGCAGGGGCACCAAGCATCATCATGTATCACCAGCAGGTAGCATCAATCAGGGGCACCAAGCATCATCATGTATCACCAGCAGGTAGCATCAATCAGGGGCACCAAGCATCATCATGTATCACCAGCAGGTAGCATCAATCAGGGGCACCAAGCATCATCATGTATCACCAGCAGGTAGCATCAATCAGGGGCACCAAGCATCATCATGTATCACCAGCAGGTAGCATCAATCAGGGGCACCAAGCATCATCATGTATCACCAGCAGGTAGCATCAATCAGGGGCACCAAGTATCATCATGTATCACCAGCAGGTAGCGTCAATCAGGGGCACCAAGCATCATCATGTATCACCAGCAGGTAGCATCAAGCAGGGGCACCAAGCATCATCATGTATCACCAGCAGGTAGCATCAATCAGGGGCACCAAGCATCATCATGTATCACCAGCAGGTAGCATCAAGCAGGGACACCAAGCATCATCATGTATCACCAGCAGGTAGCATCAATCAGGGGCACCAAGCATCATCATGTATCACCAGCAGGTAGCATCAATCAGGGGCACCAAGCATCATCATGTATCACCAGCAGGTAGCATCAATCAGGGGCACCAAGCATCATCATGTATCACCAGCAGGTAGCATCAATCAGGGGCACCAAGCATCATCATGTATCACCAGCAGGTAGCATCAATCAGGGGCACCAAGCATCATCATGTATCACCAGCAGGTAGCATCAAGCAGGGGCACCAAGCATCATCATGTATCACCAGCAGGTAGCATCAATCAGGGGCACCAAGCATCATCATGTATCACCAGCAGGTAGCATCAATCAGGGGCACCAAGCATCATCAACTTATCACGGAAAATCCTTCAGCACTACCTCAAATTTACAACATTTAGATAGCCTTTGTGTTGAGACGTTTCAATTGCAAAACAGACTTCTTCAGTTAAATACAAGAGATTGCAACACTAGAGAGAGTGAAAGAAGCAGAGAGATAATTCTGAGATATTAAGTCACCTCACTCTTGCTAGAAAGTGATCATTTAAGATCATTTATATTATATACTATCATCAATATTGGTTTTGGACACTGAGTTCCTGAGGCCTTACAACAGCCGCCATCTTGTGACCTTCTTCACATATTATTCCCAAAATAACAAAAAGGAACAATACCGTGACTGGAACAATACACTGATAACCCGCACATAGGAGAGAGGAGCTTACGACGACGTTTCGGTCCGACTTGGACCATTTACAAAGTCACACTGTGTGACTTTGTAAATGGTCCAAGTCGGGCCGAAACGTCATCGTAAGCTCGTCTCTCCTATGTTCGGGTTATCTGTGTATTATTCCCTGTAGATACATCATTGCCCTCACAAACTTACAATGTACTAAACGTATTCCGGCATTACGGACAGTCCTGAAAAGCACTGAACGAAAGGAAACCTTCACTCTACTCCATGGAACCCTCGACCTATACAGTTAAGTGGTTTACCATGAGCACACAAATCAGTGACAGCCATTCCCATGGCAGACATTGGTCTGAAGGTACTCCCACGACAGGGAGCCAAGGCCGAACTACCTCTTGGAAAAGACCTGGGCCAAGCGAATATACCAGCGAATCTACTGCCTACTCAGTGACAGCCACGAGATTAATCTCATCGGGCATAGGTTATGCCCCACATCAACTAGCGGGTATACTAGCACAGTAATTCTTCCAGATCTTAGGAGCTATCAACATGGCGCATCTCAACACTCTGGAGACCTGCTCCACCGGATCAGGGATTAATGCGTCAGAAAAAAAACTCCATAGCTTTGACGTGACATCACTCTTCACCAGAGAGCTTGTCACACAAGCAATAGATCTATTCATGAGTGAATCTGTCTCCCTGTTCCTTCCAAGGTCTTTTGGAGGCGACTGAGCTTTGCGTCATCTACACCCGCTTCTCCTTCGAGGATTCCATGTGTAAACAATCCTTCCGCATGGCGACGGGTCCACCATTAAGTGTAGTCATGTTAAACCTGTACATGGAGCACCTGAAGTAGGAGAGACTTAGGATCCATATAGCGAGTGACTTGATACGGCTTAGGTATGTGGACAAGGCTTTGATCATCGCTTCTGTGATGAATGGTTTGAAAAACCGACAAGTTGAAGATTGAGACACTTATGCAGCATATAGGAATCTTTATTCAGGAAACGTTTCGCCACACAGTGGCTTCATCAGTCCAATACAAAGAGGAAGGCGTAAGGAGAGGAAGAGTATGAGGTGATCAGTCCCTCAGCCTGGAGTCGATGTGTTCAGTCCATCAATCTTGATGGACTGAACACATCGAAACGTTTCCTGAATAAAGATTCCTATATGCTGCATAAGTGTCTCAATCTTCATCATCGCTTCTAAACGCCTGAGCACTCTCAACTGTTTCAACACAGTGAACCTTGAATCAAGTTTACCATGGAGGAGGTATATGAAGGACAGACTCCTTTTCTGGATATTATGTTCATGGGACACGAGGATAAATTTGACTTCAGGGTTCATCGAGACGACCATCTACGAGTCTTGTCTCACCATAACAACGAGGCCTCAAAATCGGGGTCTTCATGACAGCCAACAGATTATCTTCCATCATAACGTTCCTCAGAAATGTGGTTAAATCTACTGTCTTCGTGGAACCACAATACACGAAAGACTTCATCGCCGACTGTGAAAGACAAGCTGGAAAGAAAAAGACACTTATGTACAGTTCAGGACATTTATTAAAGGAAACGTTTCGCCACGAGTGGCTTCTTCAGTCCTAATGACTGAAGAAGCCACTCGTGGCGAAACGTTTCCTTTAATAAATGTCCTGAACTGTACATAAGTGTCTTTTTCCACATCTTGTCGGTATCACCATACCATTTCCTCACAAGCTGGTAAGATTCTACATACCACCAGATCGGATCTCGATGATAACAAACACATATTACTCCCGGATGACTAAACAAATAGCAACTACCTACATTAGAGTCGTAAATATAACCTCCAGTCCCATCAGGAACTTAGTTTAAAAGGACATTAAACTAACAAGCACTGCAGTAAGCTATAAAAAATCTTACGTGGGGAAAACTACCAAGGACAAACACTAAAATCAAGATACACAGATGTACTGACCAGGACAACACAAGCAACACACACACAGCACGTTGTAACACTGTAACCACCTGTAAACTTTCCTGAAGCAAGATTAGTCACCAAAGTAGCAGATCGACACAGCAGACCACAAGAAATACCATTTCACATAACTCGGGGTCTTTCACTATCCCCGAGACTTGAGCAAAATTGATCCTACCAAAAACCGCCGCAGTCATCCCCCGAGACCTCATCCACTCGACACCTCACGGATTTGTCCTCAGCCTTCACATAACGTTATATGAGATGATAAAGGCCCTGGTGAACGAAGGATCTAATAAAATGCCATCACCACCACACTGTGGTGTTGTCATTTTACACACACGTCCTGGCCTTTTTCACTATGTACATCTCTCATCCCCCGCAAGGAAGAGGGTGGCCACGGAGCTAGTTACTACCTTCTGCTGGAGAAATGTTGCTTAAAAAAGGCACAATACCGTAACTGGAACAATACTAAATAACCCTCACAAAGGAGAAAGACACTTATGACAACGTTTCGGTGTTGAGGAAGTTCTCTGTATTGAATCTCTTGGGGAAGATGACCAGGTGTTGAGGATGTTCTCTGTACTGAATCTCTTGGGGAAGATGACCAGGTGTTGAGGATGTTCTCTGTATTGAATCTCTTGGGGAAGATGACCAGGTGTTGAGGATGTTCTCTGTATTGAATCTCTTGGGGAAGATGACCAGGTGTTGAGGATGTTCTCTGTACTGAATCTCTTGGGGAAGATGACCAGGTGTTGAGGATGTTCTCTGTATTGAATCTCTTGGGGAAGATGACCAGGTGTTGAGGATGTTCTCTGTATTGAATCTCTTGGGGAAGATGACCAGGTGTTGAGGATGTTCTCTGTATTGAATCTCTTGGGGAAGATGACCAGGTGTTGAGGATGTTCTCTGTACTGAATCTCTTGGGGAAGATGACCAGGTGTTGAGGATGTTCTCTGTACTGAATCTCTTGGGGAAGATGACCAGGTGTTGAGGATGTTCTCTGTATTGAATCTCTTGGGGAAGATAACCAGGTGTTGAGGATGTTCTCTGTACTGAATCTCTTGGGGAAGATAACCAGGTGTTGAGGATGTTCTCTGTACTGAATCTCTTGGGGAAGATGACCAGTATGTCGCCGACATAGCGTAGCCATGTAACGGTGTTGGGTATAGCAGGAGGAATGTGGAGGGAGTCAAGGCTAGCCAACACAGAATTTAGAGTCATCTATTGCCATTCCGAAACACTCCCCGAAATTTTTATCCCCGTAGCTGTAGCAGCTGTAATTCTGACCCAGAGCCACCAGGGTGATGATATCTTGGCAGGGTATTGCTTAGTCTTGCCGCACCTGTTCCTCTTCCTCCCACTCACCTTCTTTCCACTCCAATGGAAATAATTCTGACTTTTTGGGGTTTTCCTAGGTAATTTACACATATGTTACTATGTATGATAATTGTACTTATGTGTACCTGTACCTACATCAATTTACACCACCCAAACAAACCTACATCAATACATCCCCACCTGTCCTTCACAATTCCACACATCCCTCAGGCACCTTCCCCCACACACACACCCCACATTCTGCATACCACCACCCACCACCACACCTCATTCTACCCTGGCCACACTCACCCACCCTCTCCACACACGCATCCACCCTCACCTCCCGCTATGTACGGGGTGCGGCCAACAACGTTATATCTGCCTCAAAAGACTACACAACCCAGCGTACCGCAAGGGAGGCAGGTGCCTCGCATTTTTGTGTTTCTCATCTCTCTTTTGGTAATAAGAAATGGTTTTAACTGTCCCGCGACTTGATCTGTTTACCTAGGAGCAGCTCCATGCGATTTAATGATGGAAGAGAATAATGATAAGATCCGGGGTGATCGTACGTGATTATCTCTGAGCAGAATAAAAGTTGTTGCCACAGATGGAATCAGTGAGGTAGCCATGGGGGGAAGGGGGCTAACGCCCCCAGATGCAAATACTGTTTATATATTTTTGTCCAAGTTAATTTTTACTGTATAATATTGACCAGGTGACCACAAAATCGCGATAGCCTAAGAAATTTCACAAATATACTGAAATCATATGTTTTTTAAGCACTGCCTCTCAGCAGAGAGAAGTCCAGATTGCCCCACTGGATGGAGTAATTCACAGGTAACCTCCAGTACCCTGTACGACACAATTCACAGGTAACCTCCAGTACCCTGTACGACACAATTCACAGGTAACCTCCAGTACCCTGTACGACACAATACACAGGTAACCTCCAGTACCATGCACGACACAATTCACAGGTAACCTCCAGTACCCTGCACGACACAATTCACAGGTAACCTCCAGTACCCTGCACGACACAACTCACAGGTAACCTCCAGTACCCTGTACGACACAATTCACAGGTAACCTCCAGTACCCTGCACGACACAATTCACAAGTAACCTCCAGTACCCTGCACGACACAATTCACAGGTAACCTCCAGTACCCTGCACGACACAATTCACAGGTAACCTCCAGTACCCTGCACGACACAATTCACAGGTAACCTCCAGTAACCTGCACGACACAATTCACAGGTAACCTCCAGTACCCTGCACGACACAATTCACAGGTAACCTCCAGTACCCTGCACGACACAATTCACAGGTAACCTCCAGTACCCTGCACGACACAATTCACAGGTAACCTCCAGTACCCTGCACGACACAATTCACAGGTAACCTCCAGTACCCTGCACGACACAATTCACAGGTAACCTCCAGTACCCTGCACGACACAATTCACAGGTAACCTCCAGTACCCTACACGACACAATTCACAGGTAACCTCCAGTACCCTGCACGACACAATTCACAGGTAACCTCCAGTACCCTGCACGACACAATTCACAGGTAACATCCAGTACCCTGCACGACACAATTCACAGGTAACCTCCAGTAACCTGCACGACACAATTCACAGGTAACCTCCAGTACCCTGCACGACACAATTCACAGGTAACCTCCAGTAACCTGCACGACACAATTCACAGGTAACCTCCAGTACCCTGCACGACACAATTCACAGGTAACCTCCAGTACCCTGCACGACACAATTCACAGGTAACCTCCAGTACCCTGCACGACACAATTCACAGGTAACCTCCAGTACCCTGCACGACACAATTCACAGGTAACCTCCAGTAACCTGCACGACACAATTCACAGGTAACCTCCAGTACCCTGCACGACACAATTCACAGGTAACCTCCAGTAACCTGCACGACACAATTCACAGGTAACCTCCAGTAACCTGCACGACACAATTCACAGGTAACCTCCAGTACCCTGCACGACACAATTCATAAATACTCTTTGGAGAGGAAAATAAAAACGTTCTGGTCTCTATTATATCAGTATTATATTCATATGAAAGCACTAAGATCGTAGGGGTGATAGAGCTAGGGGAAAGGAACGTGATCAGGTTTGATGCGAGGAAGGAGAGGATGGCTTCAATTTCTTGCATCAAGGAATAAAACTATCAGTGTATACGGTATTAAAACATCCTCGACTGGTTGTGTACAGGTGACATGCAGCCTTAATTACCCTCGTGTAGTGGATAGGCTTTAAACCCAATTAACCACCAAGCTAAAACCATTGTTATGGTGCTCGATTCTTTATCCATAAGCCATATTTACTTTAAATCTTATTAGAATATTTATATTTTATAGCTGCCTATATATTAGTGGCAAGTTACAAGGGATGGGATGCTGAGAACAGGAGATGAGGATCCCCTGTGAGGTGAGCATCGCTCCCCAGGGTTTAGTGCGCTCAGAACACATTTTGCAGAATCCGATGCTCCTCCTACGAAACAAAAGAGGGATTGGATTCCCTACGGGGCGTCCTATGAGAAGGGATGCAGCATTTTGTCGAACATACGTTGATAGTGGCTGTTTCTCAGTAGTTTATAGAGGAGGGTGAGATTACACCCCGTGATGAGGAGAGTCATCACCAGTGGTAACCTAATTTAATGATCCACCTGCGTGTCTTACTGTGTTAAGGCGAGTCATCACCAGTGGTAACCTAATTTAATGATCCACCCGCGTGTCTTACCGTGTTAAGGCGAGTCATCACCAGTGGTAACCTAATTTAATGATGTACCTGCGTGTCTTACTGTGTTAAGGAGAGTCATCACCAGTGGTAACCTAATTTAATGATCTACCTGCGTGTCTTACTGTGTTAAGGCGAGTCATCACCAGTGGTAACATAATGATCTACCTGCGTGTCTTACTGTTAATGATCTACCTGCGTGTCTTACTGTGTTAAGGAGAGTCATCACCAGTGGTAACATAATGATCTACCTGCGTGTCTTACTGTGTTAAGGAGAGTCATCACCAGTGGTAACATAATGATCTACCTGCGTGTCTTACTGTGTTAAGGAGAGTCATCACCAGTGGTAACATAATGATCTACCTGCGTGTCTTACTGTGTTAAGGAGAGTCATCACCAGTGGTAACATAATGATCTACCTGCGTGTCTTACTGTGTTAAGGAGAGTCATCACCAGTGGTAACATAATGATCTACCTACGTGTCTTACTGTGTTAAGGAGAGTCATCACCAGTGGTAACATAATGATCTACCTGCGTGTCTTACTGTGTTAAGGAGAGTCATCACCAGTGGTAACATAATGATCTACCTGCGTGTCTTACTGTGTTAAGGAGAGTCATCACCAGTGGTAACATAATGATCTACCTGCGTGTCTGTTAAGGCGAGTCATCACCAGTGGTAACATAATGATCTACTTGCGTGTCTTACCGTGTTAAGGAGAGTCATCACCAGTGGTAACATAATGATCTACCTACGTGTCTTACTGTGTTAAGGAGAGTCATCACCAGTGGTAACATAATGATCTACCTACTGTGTTAAGGAGAGTCATCACCAGTGGTAACATAATTACTACGTGTTAAGGCTCTGGTAATGATCTACCTGCGTGTCTTACTGTGTTAAGGAGAGTCATCACCAGTGGTAACATAATGATCTACCTACGTGTCTTACCGTGTTAAGGAGAGTCATCACCAGTGGTAACATAATTACTACGTCTCTTACATCTCTCACAAACATTTTCATACATTCTTCAGTTTTTTATCTATAATATGTATAGATTATCACATTTTTTACCGAAACTGTTGTTAATTTAGAATTTTTTGGACAATTTCCTCTTTGCCGCTAAAATAGCTAATCTCTTGGATTTTGTCGTTCTCCCATACGGGCTTAGCGCTACATACATTTAGCAAGAGTGTTACAAAAGTGTTCTTCATTCTCCAATTTTTAAGACTCGTACGGGTTTAGAGCTTTTTTCGCAATATAATAATAATATTAAATTACGTCTTCGACTGACGTAACTTAATTAAATATAGAATTTTTGAGACGTAGAAAAAAATAATGACTTCTCCGGCATTTAAAAGTCTCGCCTGTGGTGCTGTCTGTGCTGTCTGTGTGCTGTCTGTGTGCTGTCTGTGTGCGGTCTGTGTGCTGTCTGTGCTGTCTCTGTGCTGTCTGTGCTGTCTGTGTGCTGTCTGTGTGCGGTCTGTGTGCTGTCTGTGCTGTCTGTGTGCTGTCTGTGTGCTGTCTGTGTGCTGTCTGTGTGCGGTCTGTGTGCTGTCTGTGCTGTCTGTGTGCTGTCTGTGCTGTCTGTGTGCTGTCTGTGCTGTCTGTGTGCAGTCTGTGGTGCTGTCTGTGTGCTGTCTGTGTGCTGTCTGTGGTGCTGTCTGTGTGCTGTCTGTGTGCTGTCTGTGGTACTGTCTGTGGTGCTGTCTGTGGTGCTGTCTGTGTGCTGTCTGTGGTGCTGTCTGTGGTGCTGTCTGGGTGCTGTCTGTGGTGCTGTCTGTGGTGTTGTCTGTGGTGCTGTCAGTGTGCTGTCTGTGTGCTGTCTGTGTGCTGTCTGTGCTGTCCGTGTGCTGTCTGTGTGCTGTCTGTGTGCTGTCTGTGTGCTGTCTGTGCTGCTGTCTGTGTGCTGTCTGTGTGCTGTCTGTGTGCTGTCTGTGTGCTGTCTGTGTGCTGTCTGTGGTGCTGTCTGTGTGCTGTCTGTGGTGTTGTCTGTGGTGCTGTGGTGCTGTCTGTGGTGCTGTCTGTGTGCTGTCTGTGGTGCTGTCTGTGGTGCTGTCTGGGTGCTGTCTGTGGTGCTGTCTGTGGTGTTGTCTGTGTGCTGTCTGTGGTGCTGTCTGTGTGCTGTCTGTGGTGCTGTCTGTGGTGCTGTGGTGCTGTCTGTGGTGCTGTCTGTGGTGCTGTCTGTGGTGCTGTCTGTATGCTGTCTGTGGTGCTGTCTGTGGTGCTGTCTGTGGTGTTGTCTGTGGTGCTGTCTGTGTGCTGTCTGTGGTGCTGTCTGTGTGCTGTCTGTGTGCTGTCTGTGGTGCTGTCTGTGGTGCTGTCTGTGTGCTGTCTGTGTGCTGTCTGTGGTGCTGTCTGTGTGCTGTCTGTGGTGCTGTCTGTGGTGCTGTCTGTGTGCTGTCTGTGCTGCTGTCTGTGGTGCTGTCTGTGTGCTGTCTGTGGTGCTGTCTGTGGTGCTGTCTGTGGTGCTGTCTGTGTGCTGTCTGTGTGCTGTCTGTGGTGCTGTCAGTGGTGCTGTTTGTGGTGCTGTTTGTGGTGCTGTGGTGCTGTGGTGCTGTCTATGGTGCTGTCTGTGTGCTGTCTGTGTGCTGTCTGTGTGCTGTCTGTGGTGCTGTCTGTGGTGCTGTTTGTGGTGCTGTCTGTGTGCTGTCTGTGTGCTGTCTGTGTGTTTTCTGTGGTGCTGTATGTGGTGCTGTCTGTGTGCTGTCTGTGCTGTCAGTGTCTGTGTGTGCTGTCTGTCTGTGTCTGTGCTGTGTCTGTGATGTGCTGTCTGTGTGTGCTGTCTGTGGTGCTGTCTGTGATGCTGTCTGTGATGCTGTCTGTGTGGTGTCTGCTGTCTGTGTGGTGCTGTCTGTGATGCTGTGTGCTGTCTTTGGTGCTGTCTGTGGTGCTGTGGTGCTGTCTGTGTGCTGTCTGTGTGCTCTCTGTGTGCTGTCTGTGGTGCTGTCTGTGGTGCTGTCTGTGGTGCTGTCTGTGGTGCTGTCTGTGTGCTGTCTGTGGTGCTGTCAGTGGTGCTGTCTGTGTGCTGTCTGTGCTGCTGTCTGTGCTGCTGTCTGTGATGTTGCTTGTGGTGCTGTCTGTGTGCTGTCTGTGCTGCTGTCTGTGCTGCTGTCTATGCTGCTGTCTGTGATGCTGTCTGTGTGGTGTCTGTGTGTTGTCTGTGGTGCTTTCTGTGGTGCTGTCTGTGGTGCTGTCTGTGGTGCTGTGTGCTGTCTTTGGTGCTGTCTGTGGTGCTGTGGTGCTGTCTGTGTGCTGTCTGTGTGCTCTCTGTGTGCTGTCTGTGGTGCTGTCTGTGGTGCTGTCTGTGGTGCTGTCTGTGGTGCTGTCTGTGTGCTGTCTGTGGTGCTGTCTGTGTGCTGTCTGTGGTGCTGTCTGTGGTGCTGTCTGTGGTGCTGTCTGTGTGCTGTCTGTGGTGCTGTCAGTGGTGCTGTCTGTGGTGCTGTCTGTGGTGCTGTGGTGCTGTCTGTGTGCTGTCTGTGTGCTGTCTGTGTGCTGTCTGTGGTGCTGTCTGTGGTGCTGTTTGTGGTGCTGTCTGTGTGCTGTCTGTGTGTTTTCTGTGGTGCTGTATGTGGTGCTGTCTGTGTGCTGTCTGTGGTGCTGTCTGTGCTGCTGTCTGTGTGCTGTCTGTGTGCTGTCTGTGGTGCTGTATGTGTGCTGTCTGTGTGCTGTCTGTGGTGCTGTCTGTGTGCTGTCTGTGGTGCTGTCTGTGTGCTGTTTGTGCTGCTGTCTGTGCTGCTGTCTGTGCTGCTGTCTGTGCTGCTGTCTGTGCTGCTGTCTGTGTGCTGTCTGTGCTACTGTCTGTGTGCTGTCTGTGGTGCTGTCTGTGCTGCTGTCTGTGGTGCTGTCTGTGCTGCTGTCTGTGTGGTGTCTCTGTGTTGTCTGTGGTGCTGTCTGTGTGCTTTCTGTGTGTTGTCTGTGGTGCTGTTTGTGGTGGTGTCTGTGGTGCTGTCTGTGGTGCTGTCTGTGGTGCTGTCTGTGGTGCTGTCTGTGGTCCTGTCTGTGGGGATACATGTCATGAACAAGTCTTAACGTACTCCACAAGGTGGCGGAAACTCAACCATAAATTCAGCCGGAGTGCCAAGGCTGGAGTGCCAAGAGTGCCACTAAGTCACAGGCACATCACCATCAAACAAACTGGTAAGTTAAGGGAAGGTCGTTCAGAAGCCTCCGTGAAGTCTGGACCCGTTCAAAATTCTCTATGACCAATCACGTGTATAGACAAGCAGAAAATTTAAAAATCTTGTTCCCTTCCCCGCCGTGACCTGAGGACTGGGAGATAACCCAGTTGAAGGACAAGCCATAAGACAACACAGTAAGGAATGCAGATAAAACCCCTTTCTTCGCGCATGTTGATCGACTGATTATATCGACTCCAGACTGAAGGACTGATTATATCGACTCCAGACTGAAGAACTGATTACATCGACTCCAGACTGAAGAACTGATTACATCGACTCCGGACTGAAGAACTGATTACATCGACTCCAGACTGAGGAACTGATTACATCGACTCCAGACTGAGGAACTGATTATATCGACTCCAGACTGAAGAACTGATTACATCGACTCCAGACTGAAGAACTGATTACATCGACTCCAGACTGAAGAACTGATTATATCGACTCCAGACTGAAGGACTGATTACATCGACTCCAGACTGAAGAACTGATTACATCGACTCCAGACTGAAGGACTGATTACGTCGACTCCAGACTGAAGAACTGATTACATCGACTCCAGACTGAAGGACTGATTACGTCGACTCCAGACTGAAGAACTGATTACATCGACTCCAGACTGAAGAACTGATTACATCGACTCCAGACTGAAGAACTGATTACATCGACTCCAGACTGAATAACTGATTACATCGACTCCAGACTGAAGAACTGATTACATCGACTCCAGACTGAAGGACTGATTACATCAAGCTCCTTCTGATCCTCACCATTCTTCATTCTACTGGACTGACGCAGCCACTGTGTGGTGCAACGTTTGAATAACAAACACATCCTAGTGCTGCACATGTCTCTACTGTATCAACTCAGTAAAGAAGTCTAGTTAGAGCCTTCAAAACACAGAATATACCAACAGCAAAGGAACGTTCATGCTTACGTGGAATGCAGAAAGAGAGGAGGAGGTCACCTCCCTTGAGGAAAGAAAAAATAAGAAAAACAGAAGAGAAACTCTTGAGAGTAAAGAGGGAAGATTGAAGGTGTCGAAAGGGGGAAAAAAAATTAGAGAATTCCCTCAATAGATGGCGCCACTTAAGTCCCCCATCCTCAAATAAGTGATGCACGTAACAGGTCTTACCTTGTAAATAAAGTTACAAGCCTTAAGCGTAACCTTGCAAAACTCTGTGTAAAAAAAGTGAGTGAGAAAGAGAGAGAAACTTAAGATCCAACAACACGAAACAGATTTAGATCTAACCTTTATCATTACAGTATCTCAATCTAAATTTGTCGAACTTTAAATCCATTACTGCGAGTTCTTTCTTGATAAATTAGACACATGTGCAAACTCTTGGGTATCTTTATTGATACCCAAGAGTTTGCACATGTGTCTAACTTATCAACATGTCGGTTCTCTGAACCATTCATCTACAAACGAGTTGTAATAAAGTTGGTAGAATTGTGATGAATGGTTTGAAAAACCGACAAGTTGAAGATTGAGACACTTATGCAGCATATGGGAATCTTTATTCAGGAAACGTTTCGCCACACAGTGGCTTCTTCAGTCCAATACAAAGAGGAAGGCGTAAGGAGAGGAGGAGTATGAGGTAATCAGTCCCTCAACCTGGAGTCGATGTGTTCAGTCCATCAATCTTGTAGAATGTACAGCATAGGGCCGTAGACGTGGCTTATATACTGTAGTGAGGTGAGGTGAAGCAGGCGGAGGCGGGGTCATAGTGGTACCATCCACTAGTCGAAGTAGGTCTTCGTCCAAAGGTTGAACAAGTGTTGAAGAATGTGTGGCGAAACGTTTCCTGAATAAAGATTCCCATATGCTGCATAAGTGTCTCAATCTTAAAGTTGGTAGAATTACTGACAATATGTAAATTAAAAGGACACAAGTGCAACTAATGTGACATTTTATTGTGGCAACGTTTCGCTCACCAGGAGCTTTATCAAGTTGCACTTGTGTCCTTTAACTTTACAAACGAGTTCTTTCTTGGTTGGCTATTTTCAGTACCTTATATATGTTCCCTTAATTTATTCCACTTTCCCATTCGTACACTTCAGTCATGTCTCCTCTAAGTCTACGCCTCTTCAGAAGGTACAAATTCAGCGCCATCAGCCTATCTTTAAAAGAAAGATTTCTGGTACATGGTATCAATTTCTTGAGCAGACTCTTGTGTAGGACTACCAAAGGCCCTACTGAAATCCAAATGTATTGTGCCTATTTGTAGACCAAAAAGGCACAATACCATGACTGGAACATTACACAAGTAACCCACACACAAGAAAGAGGAGCTTACGACAATGTTTCGCTCCGACTTGGACCAAAACGTCGTTGTAAGCTTCTCTCTCCTATACGCGGGTTACCTGTGTATAAATATCGTAATCTTTATCTTGGTCTACCGCCTCAAGTACCTTTGTAAAAAAGAAAGTTGGTAAATTTGTAAGAGATGAACGTCCCTCTGTAAAACAGTACTGAGATCCAATGATCAAATATTTCTTAAGACGGCTTAGAATTTTTAAGTATTTCGACGTATTAATTTCTCGAGGATATTTAGGTCATCTCCAGAATACGATCCTAATTAGTAAACTAGCTGCAAGGTACCTGTTTACCGTTTGGTCAACAAGTGGCAGCAGGCGAAAAGAGGGGCGTCTTTGCTCGCCCAGGAATCGAACTGTCTTTCTGCTGTCTGCCTTTCTGTCCGTCTGCCTTTCTGTCTGTTTTTCTGCCTGTCTGCCTTTCTGTCTGGTCTCCATGATTCTCCAGGGGAGGCTACTCTGGTTGTATACAAACACTAACCAACATGAGAGACGTGAATCATACACGTATGTTCAAACTTATAGAGAACTGAAGCTATGGACACGTTGCTTATAGTCACGTTGGCTAGTAATAGTCACGTTGGCTAGTAATAGTCACGTTGGCTAGTAATAGTCACGTTGGCTAGTAATAAGTCACGTTGGCTAGTACTAGCCACGTTGGCTAGTAATAGCCACGTTGGCTAGTACTAGCCACGGTGACTAGTAACTTCCACGGTGACTAGTAACTTCCACGGTGACTAGTAACTGGGAGTCTAGCCAGGAGAGGAGCCGGAGCGACACACTTCACCCAAAACCTGTTTACCAACACTATCCCCGCTGACCTGTACCGCAGTACCCACGCTATGGTGTACCTCTGGTGGTACTGGGTACCCACGAGCATGTGTACCTCAGAGTGGTACAGGGTACCCCTGAACTGGCGTACCTCAGGGTGGTACTGAGTACCCCTGAACTGGCGTACCTCAGGGTGGTACTGGGTACCCCTGAACTGGCGTACCTCAGGGTGGTACTGGGTACCCCTGAACTGGCGTAACTCAGGGTGGTACTGGGTACCCCTGAACTGATGTACTTTAGGGTGGTACTGGGTACCCCTGAGCATGTGTACCTCTGGTGGTGCTGGGTACCCCTGAACTGGTGTACCTCTGGTGGTACTGGGTACCTCTGAAATGGTGTACCTCATGGTGGTACTAGGTACCCCTGAACTGGTGTACCTCTGGTGGCGCTGGGTACCCCTGAACTGGCGTACCTCAGGGTGGTACTGGGTACCCCTGAGCATGTGCACCTCTGGTGGCGCTGGGTACCCCTGAACTGGCGTACCTCAGGGTGGTACTGGGTACCCCTGAACTGGCGTACCTCACGGTGGTACTGGGTACCCCTGAACTGGTGTACCTCAGGGTGGTGCTGGGTACCCCTGAACTGGTGTACTTTAGGATGGTACTGGGTACCCCTGAACTGGTGTACCTCTGGTGGTACTGGGTACCCCTCAACTGGTGTACCTCTGGTGGTGCTGGGTACCCCTGGTGTACCTCAGGGTGGTACTGGGTACCCCTGAACTGGTGTACCTCTGGGTGGTACTGGGTACCCCTGAACTGGCGTACCTCACGGTGGTACTGGGTACCCCTGAACTGGTGTACCTCAGGGTGGTACTGGGTACCCCTGAACTGGTGTACCTCAGGGTGGTACTGGGTACCCCTGAACTGGTGTACCTCTGGGTGGTACTGGGTACCCCTGAGTTGGTGTACCTCAAGGTGGTACTGGGTACCCCTGAACTGGTGTACCTCAGGGTGGTACTGGGTACCCCTGAACTGGTGTACCTCAGGGTGGTACTGGGTACCCCTGAACTGGTGTACCCCTGGGAAGTACTGGGTACCCCTGAACTGGTGTACCTCAGGGGTACCCCTGGTACTCAGGGTGGTACTGGGTACCCCTGGTGTACCTCAGGGTGGTACTGGGTACCCCTGAGCTGGTGTACCTCAGGGTGGTACTGGGTACCCCTGAGCTGGTGTACCTCAAGGTGGTACTGGGTACCCCTGAACTGGTGTACCTCAGGGTGGTACTGGGTACCCCTGAACTGGTGTACCTCAGGGTGGTACTGGGTACCCCTGAACTGGTGTACCTCTGGGAAGTACTGGGTACCCCTGGTGTACCTCAGGGTGGTACTGGGTACCCCTGAACTGGTGTACCTCAGGGTGGTACTGGGTACCCCTGAGCTGGTGTACCTCAGGGTGGTACTGGGTACCCCTGAGCTGGTGTACCTCTGGGAAGTACTGGGTACCCCTGGTGTACCTCAGGGTGGTACTGGGTACCCCTGAACTGGTGTACCTCAGGGTGGTACTGGGTACCCCTGAACTGGTGTACCTCAGGGTGGTACTGGGTACCCCTGAGCTGGTGTACCTCAGGGTGGTACTGGGTACCCCTGAGCTGGTGTACCTCAGGGTGGTACTGGGTACCCCTGAGCTGGTGTACCTCAGGGTGGTACTGGGTACCCCTGAGCTGGTGTACCTCAGGGTGGTACTGGGTACCCCTGAGCTGGTGTACCTCAGGGTGGTACTGGGTACCCTTGAGCTGGTGTACCTCAGGGTGGTACTGGGTACCCCTGAGCTGGTGTACCTCAGGGTGGTACTGGGTACCCCTGAACTGGTGTACCTCAGGGTGGTACTGGGTACCCCTGAACTGGTGTACCTCAGGGTGGTACTGGGTACCCCTGAACTGGTGTACCTCAGGGTGGTACTGGGTACCCCTGAGCTGGTGTACCTCAGGGTGGTACTGGGTACCCCTGAACTGGTGTACCTCAGGGTGGTACTGGGTACCCCTGAACTGGTGTACCTCAGGGTGGTACTGGGTACCCCTGAACTGGTGTACCTCAGGGTGGTACTGGGTACCCCTGAACTGGTGTATCTCAGGGTGGTACTGGGTACCCCTGAGCTGGTGTATCTCAGGGTGGTACTGGGTACCCCTGAACTTGTGTACCTCAGGGTGGTACTGGGTACCCCTGAGCTGGTGTACCTCAGGGTGGTACTGGGTACCCCTGAGCTGGTGTACCTCAGGGTGGTACTGGGTACCCCTGAACTTGTGTATCTCAGGGTGGTACTGGGTACCCCTGAACTGGTGTACCTCAGGGTGGTACTGGGTACCCCTGAACTGGTGTACCTCAGGGTGGTACTGGGTACCCCTGAACTGGTGTACCTCCCCCCCCCCCTTCAACCTGTCGTCAGGTCAATACGTAAATTTTACATTTTTTGGCCCTATCAACATTTTTTCCTGCTAGGTAAGTCTAGTTTAACTTACATAATGCTAGTTTAAGCTAGGTTAGTTCAAGTTAAGTTATATTATGATTAAGTTAGGACAGGTTGAATTAGATTGCTTAGATTAGTGTAGGCTCTATTCAGGTTATGTTAGGTTAAGGTACGTTAAGTTGGATTGTTTAGGCTAGCTTAGGATAAGTTAGGTTAAGTTAGATCACGTAACGTTAAGCTAGATTAAGCTAGGTTGCTCCTAGGTTAGGCTAGGTTGCTCCTAGGTTAGGCTAAGTTACTCCTAGGTTAGGCTAGGTTGCTCCTAGATTAGGCTAGGTTATTCCTAGGTTAGGCTAGGTTACCCCTAGGTTAGGCTAGGTTACTCCTAGGTTACGCTAGGTTACCCTTAGGTTAGGCTAAGTTACTCCTAGTTTACTCCTAGGTTACGCTATGTTACCCCTAGGTTAGGCTAAGTTACTCCTAGTTTACTCCTAGGTTACGCTAGGTTAGGCTAGTTTACTCCTAGGTTAGGCTAGGTTACTCCTAGGTTAGGCTAAGTTACTCCTAGTTTACTCCTAGGTTACGCTAGGTTAGGCTAGTTTACTCCTAGGTTAGGCTAGGTTACTCCTAGGTTAGGCTAGTTTATTCCTAGGTTAGGCTAGGTTACCCCTAGGTTAGGCTAGGTTACTCCTAGTTTACTCCTAGGTTAGGCTAGGTTACTCCTAGTTTACTCCTAGGTTAGGCTAGGTTACTCCTAGTTTACTCCTAGGTTAGGCTAGGTTACTCCTAGGTTAGGCTAGGTTACTCCTAGGTTAGGCTAGGTTACTCTTAGGTTAGGCTAGGTTACTCCTAGGTTAGGCTAGGTTACTCCTAGGTTAGATTAACTAAGTGTAACACTTCAAGAACCTCTCCTCTAGACAGATGAATTTCAACTCACGAAATCGTAATAACACAACTGTAAACCAGGGAACGGGTAGGGTTTGAATCTATGTCAAGTGCGTCCTAAAACTCCAAGCCAGTGCGTTAACCACTCGACCAGCTGGCTACAGTAAGACTTATCCAACCAGGAATATTTATACACACCATAGGGAGGTTAGCATGGGCCACTACTGTGACCACAAATACAGAACGAGATACATTTGCAATACTGGAATATCTAAACTGATGGAGACGTTTCACCCACAGTTGACTTTCTCGATAAAATACAGAGAATAAATACTGGAGAAGGTAGTACTGGAGATGTAATCTGAGGTGTTCAATCCCTCAGCCTTGATAAAACGTGTCCAGTGAATGGCTGTTTACAATTCAATTTTGACAAAAGGTAGGGTTTGTAAACACGCTAGACCCAAATGCTCCTTATATGTATGGTTTTTCCAGAGAGTAGAGGAAGGATGCACTTAGAGTGCAGCGATGCAAGACGAGGCATGGAGCACAAGGAAAAATATTATTGGATCTGGCCTAACCCCGCCAGTCGTTTAAACGGGAGTAAACACGAGATGTGGCAGGGAAGGACGTCACTGACCCCCTCCTCTCTCTCTCTCTCAATATAACGCTCTATAAATAAGATTTCTATTTAGGATTCTAGATTTTTATGCCATTTTGTATATCCCTTATTTGATTTCAACCTTTTTGTCGAATTTTGTTTGGATTTCGTTTATAATTTTGGCTAGGCGATGGCAGTATTGTCAGGTGAGTTTCTCACAGGAGGGATTTTTGTCCATTATCCTGTTTTCCAAATTCTGAAGAATTTAACAGTTGCTGGCTCCTTATAAAGACTCGTCCACCAACCAGAGTTCAACCACCCGGGTTCTCCCTGTACTTAAAAAAAATATTTTTAGACTTGTAGGGAGGATATATTTTCTATGTTTAATTTGTGAAGTTTTAATAAGTATTCATAATCTTTGTTATGGGTAATAAAGATACCCAAGAGTATCGCATTTATCAATTCTAGGACTGAAAAACTTATCAGTTGCAAAACGTCTTCAATAAATGTCTTGGTTGTCGAACTCTCTCATATTCCCACAAGTTGCAGTCTCCTGGAAAGCGTAGAATGAGGAATAATAAAGCTGCAGCTTGGAAATGGTCAATATATGGGTTAGGTTAGGTAAGATTCGTCAGGGAACAGGACAAGTGTTTCCTGACGCGGGTCTTAGTCATATGATGATCCACTGCTGGAGCTTTTGGTCATCTGACCGAGGCCTTCCACAGGCTTACCAGTCCGCCCCTTTAAAAATTAAGATATGCTGAAGACATTACGTCTTAATTGGAAATAAACAGCGGAATCTTCCTCTGCAATCTTATTCTCTGTTTTATCCTTAATTCTTTATCGAGACACTTATGCAATATATATTGCATAAGTGTCTCAATCTTCAACTTGTCCGTTTTCAAAACCATTTATCACATTCCTGTCTTGATTCCATCTATCCCAGCTGCTTCACCTCCTTCATTCCTCTCGCTGTCTCACTTACTTCCTCTACACTCACATCTGCCTCTTTCTTACCCTTACAAGACGTCATATATTCCTGCAACATTTAATAACTCAAAATATTCTGTCTTCCCATTATCTCCACATTCCCTTGTAATATCTCCCCATATTTGTTCCCTAAGCATTATCAACTTATTAATCTACCCCACAACTGTTTCTTATTTCCAATGGAAATATGTCACTCTAACTTTTTGGGTTATCCCAGGTTCTCTACACATATGCTGCTATGTATGATAATCTATGTAACTGTATTTATGCATACCTGAATAAACTCACTTGCCTTCCTTATACTATGTCAATATTGTGGAAAAATCATCCATACGCTGAACAGAACGCAAGTGCCACATTGGGTACCTTCAGTCGAATACAGAGGTGACTTATTGGGTCACCTAATGCCCCACAATTTATAAAGGAGGGAACAAGCATGTAGTTGAGCGGAACAGTCTGTGAGAACCTAGTTTCACTAGCACACAAAGTGTAGTGTCTACAACATCCAACTTGTTAATGTAACTAGAAATTCGCAGAATCAGACACATGGGCAACATCTGGGTATGTTTATCAGTACACGATCCTCCATCCAGTGGCTTTATCAGTACAAGAACATAACGTGAAGCATGTATAACTATATGCAGGAGGTAATCGGTCCCTCAGCCTTGGTGATAGTGAACACCACTGTAGTCAAGATGGTGAATCGTCTACAAATAAAGATACCCAGATGTGTTGTGCAAGACAGGTATACAATACCGACAAGATGAGGGACTGATTACCTCATCTTTCGTATATAGCTCTTCTGTTTTCTTGTTATGTCGAAGAATCTGTATTGATAAAGCCACTGGATGGCGAAACGTCTACAATAACGATACCCAGATGTTGCACATGTGTCTTAAATAAAAAAAAAAGGCACAATACCGTGACTGGAAGGATACACAAATAACCTGCACATAAAAGAGAGAAGCTTACGACGACGTTTCGGTCCGACTTGGACCATTGACAAAGTCACACTAAACAGAGGTGGAGTAGGACGGCTATATATAGGCAGGAAGAGGTAGTGGTAGTAGTAGTAGTAGTAGTAGTAGTAGTAGTAGTAGTAGTAGTAGTAGTAGTAGTAGTAGTAGTAGTACCATTCTTGTACTACCACCACCTCTTCCTGCCTATATATAGCCGTCCTACTCCACCTCTGGTTAGACTGACTTTGTAAATGGTCCAAGTCGGACCGAAACGTCGTCGTAAGCTTCTCTCTTTTATGTGCGGGTTATTTGTGTATGTATCTTAACTTTCATACCCAGATGTCGGTCACTGTCTAATTCTTCGTCTTGTCGGTATTTTATACCATTCATATTCAGCTAAAAATAAGAAAAACAGATAATACTGTGACTCATTGTTTTCGTTTTAACTAACGAAAATAATTTATGTAAATATTACGTAAAACCTGTGCCTATATGTGTGTCTATATTATCCGAAGACAAAAGTACAGTAAGTAGGCCTACTACAGTGTTATAAACAATAAGTAGGCCTACTACAGTGCTATAAACAGTAAGTAGGCCTACTACAGTGTTCCAATAAACAATAACTAGGTCTACTACAGTGCTATAAACAGTAAGTAGGCCTACTACAGTGTTCCAATAAACAATAACTAGGTCTACTACAGTGCTATAAACAGTAAGTAGGCCTACTACAGTGCTATAAACAGTAAGTAGGCCTACTACAGTGCTATAAACAGTAAGTAGGCCTACTACAGTGCTATAAACAGTAAGTAGGCCTACTAGTGCTATAAACAGTAAGTAGGCCTACTACAGTGCTATAAACGGTAAGTAGGCCTACTACAGTGCTATAAACAGTAAGTAGGCCTACTACAGTGATATAAACAGTAAGCAGGCCTACTACACTGCTATAAACGGTAAGTAGGCCTACTACAGTGCTATAAACAGTAAGTAGGCCTACTACAGTGCTATAAACAGTAAGTAGGCCTACTACAGTGCTATAAACGGTAAGTAGGCCTACTACAGTGCTATAAACAGTAAGTAGGCCTACTACAGTGTTATAAACAGTAAGTAGGCCTACTATAGTGCTCCTATAAACAGTAAGTAGGCCTACTACAGTGCTATAAACAGTAAGTAGGCCTACTACAGTGCTCCTATAAACAGTAAGTAGGCCTACTAGTGCTATAAACAGTAAGTAGGCCTACTACAGTGCTATAAACAGTAAGTAGGCCTACTACAGTGCTATAAACAGTAAGTAGGCCTACTACAGTGTTATAAACAGTAAGTAGGCCTACTACAGTGCTATAAACAGTAAGTAGGCCTACTACAGTGTTATAAACAGTAAGTAGGCCTACTACAGTGTTATAAACAGTAAGTAGGCCTACTACAGTGCTCCTATAGACTTGCCTTTCTACATTCACTGTCTTGAGACAAAATTCACAAATGTGATAACCATTATAAAAGTCACATATGATACAAGCAACACTCTTAATATCTTCATTATGGAGACGTTTGATCAGCCAGTGACTTTATCAGTCCCATACCGAGAATACTGGAGACAGTGAAAGACGTGCAGTAGTAGTCTGAGAAGATCAGTCCCTTACCTTTGATGAATCTGTTGGAGACGGTGGAAGACTTCAAGGCGTAGTCTCAGGTGATCAGTCCCTCAGTCTTGATCAGTCAACAATAACTCCTTTATCCAGTAGTACCTGAGGCCGCCTCGGCCACCCTCTGACAAACTGACACATCCGTCATCTGTGGATTATAAATTACGAAGCCTCACCAACACAACCATAAATCTTAATACATCCACCGCGACAAATATCACATATACGTTGCTGCTCAATGGTAAATATTTTTATCCCAACGAGATTGAACCACCATGTATATATATATATATATATATATATATATATATATATATATATATATATATATATATATATATATATATATATGCAAAACCACTGTGAAAGAGTACTGAAATTCCAAGCGCTTTCGTGACTACTCACATTATCAAGGAACTATGATATATATATATATATATATATATATATATATATATATATATATATATATATATATATATATATATATATATATATATATATATATATCAACTTTTGAGAAGGTCAGTTAATATAAATTTGGAGCTGTGAACGCACCTTTAACACCTGGAAGGAAACTGTCTAGGCTGGGAGCCATTAGCTATCGTTAAGCTCAACCACCTTCCCTCAAAGGCAGCCGCTGTCCACCTTCGACCTCGGGTAAGTGATGCCCTTCTGAGTCTACGTTGGGCAAATAATCGCATTTTTTACCTCTCTTCTTTATGACAGTTATGTTCCTTTAAATCCGGTATTTTATGCTATTTTGATAACGAGTGAGACGTTAATTCACCACACAGTTAACAGGGAGAGATACGTCACCCAGGGAGAGATACGTCACCCAGGGAGAGATACGTCATCCAGGGAGAGATACGTCATCCAGGGAGAGATACGTCATCCAGGGAGAGATACGTCACCCAGGGAGAGATACGTCATCCAGGGAGAGATACGTCACCCAGGGAGAGATACGTCACCCAGGGAGAGATACGTCACCCAGGGAGAGATACGTCATCCAGGGAGAGATACGTCACCCAGGGAGAGATACGTCATCCAGGGAGAGATACGTCACCCAGGGAGAGATACGTCATCCAGGGAGAGATACGTCACCCAGGGAGAGATACGTCACCCAGGGAGAGATACGTCACCCAGGGAGAGATACGTCATCCAGGGAGAGATACGTCACCCAGGGAGAGATACGTCACCCAGGGAGAGATACGTCATCCAGGGAGAGATACGTCATCCAGGGAGAGATACGTCATCCAGGGAGAGATACGTCACCCAGGGAGAGATACGTCATCCAGGGAGAGATACGTCACCCAGGGAGAGATACGTCACCCAGGGAGAGATACGTCACCCAGGGAGAGATACGTCACCCAGGGAGAGATACGTCATCCAGGGAGAGATACGTCACCCAGGGAGAGATACGTCACCCAGGGAGAGATACGTCATCCAGGGAGAGATACGTCACCCAGGGAGAGATACGTCACCCAGGGAGAGATACGTCATCCAGGGAGAGATACGTCACCCAGGGAGAGATACGTCACCCAGGGAGAGATACGTCACCCAGGGAGAGATACGTCATCCAGGGAGAGATACGTCACCCAGGGAGAGATACCAGGGAGAGATACGTCACCCAGGGAGAGATACGTCACCCAGGGAGAGATACGTCATCCCAGGGAGAGATACGTCACCCAGGGAGAGATACGTCACCACCCAGGGAGAGATACGTCAGGGAGAGATACGTCATCCAGGGAGAGATACGTCATCCAGGGAGAGATACGTCACCCAGGGAGAGATACGTCACCCAGGGAGAGATACGTCACCCAGGGAGAGATACGTCACCCAGGGAGAGATACGTCACCCAGGGAGAGATACGTCACCCAGGGAGAGATACGTCATCCAGGGAGAGATACGTCACCCAGGGAGAGATACGTCACCCAGGGAGAGATACGTCACCCAGGGAGAGATACGTCATCCAGGGAGAGATACGTCACCCAGGGAGAGATACGTCATCCAGGGAGAGATACGTCATCCAGGGAGAGATACGTCACCCAGGGAGAGATGGTTATCTCAGTCGTCTGCTCCTAGGAGACTGGAGATGGAACGCTCATTCAACTGTGTGCATCTGGCGGACATGTCACTATAAATCATATACGATCCTGGGTAACGTTTGATTCTTTTTCCAAAGTCCCGCAACGATCAACGAGGGGAAGGGTGAGAGTTAATGCTGGTGAGAAGCTCTTGATCCAGTGAACTGCAGCTGAGTTCCCTATTCTTGGATCACAAATAATGTCCTCCCATTCTCCAGAATTTAACTTTCTTGGGTTTTGCGTTTCCATTTACATTAATAATAATAATAATAATAATAATAATAATAATAATAATAATAATAATAATAATAATAATAATAATAATAATACACACACTCTGTGATCAGCCAAGGATCGAACCTGAGTATTTAACCAGCCTCCCGGGAAGCTAGGTAGATTTCTTGACGCCTTAGTCCACTACACCACCATGCTTGTAGAACATGGTGGTGTAGTGAGCACCTCTCAGTGTATACCCGGCAGGTATCCCTCTGTGTTTATACACCGAGTGTTTGACATTAATAACTATTTTCAATATTAAAGTATCCTTGACTGGCGGTGTACAGATGACATGCAGCCTTAATGACCCTCTTGTAGTGATAGCTATTTAACTAAATCAGCTAAGCAACCAATCAAAGGAGTTTAATGGAACAGAAGCCTGAAGATCGCCTCTGTCATTATCAACTGTGTCTGATGCCACACACAATATTCAGTCACATTCAGAGTAGTTAGTCTGTGTTAGAAGCGAGAAGCCACGAACTGGTTTCCCTTATATACTGTGTATATGTACCTGGAGGGTGTTGCTGGGGTCAACGCCCCCACTGCCCTGTCCATGACCAGGCCTTGCGGTGGATCCAGACCTGATCATCCAGGCTGTTACTGCCAGCCGTAATCCAACTGGAGCCCGGCTGGTCAGATACTGACTTTAGGTATCTGTATAGTTGTCTCTTGAAGACAGCCAGAGAGATATTATGGTAATCCCCTTAGGTATAATGGGTTACTATTGAACAGCCTGGGACCCCTGACACTTATGTGCTCTCTCAGTGTAATCACCCGCTGCACTATCTGCCGAGTATTTTGCTGTCTTAGTGAGTCTTAGTGCTGTCTGAGTGCTTTGCTGTTATTTATGTGAGTGAATCCGTGGTGAGTGTGGTACACTCATGGTGAATGTGGTACACTCATGGTGAGTGTGGTACACTCATGGTGAGTGTGGTACACTCATGGTGAGTGTGGTACACTCATGGTGAGTGTGGTACACTCATGGTGAGTGTGGTACACTCATGGTGAGTGTGGTACACTCATGGTGAGTGTGGCCGGGTAGAAATAAAAGATGGTAATTACCCACGAGATTCTATTAACTGCTCGTTATTAAGTAAATTTAGGTACGGCTGGGAAACATTAGGGACGGGTTTCCATAAGACACCTGCTGTCCCTGTCCACCCATCAGTATAAAATGGTTACCTGGGTGTTAGTGGACTGGTGTGGGTCGCATCCTGGGACAAAACTGGCCTAATTTGCGGGAAATGCTCAGCATAACAAGGGTTTTTCTATATAGTAGTATGTCACTGATGTCGGCTATGGTCTGTATACCTTGTACATGTACTTGTATACATTGTACCTGTACTTGTATACCTTGTACCTATACTTGTATACCTTGTACATGTACTTGTATACCTTGTACCTATACTTGTATACCTTGTACATATACTTGTATACCTTGTACCTATACTTGTATACCTTGTACATGTACTTGTATACCTTGTACATGTACTTGTAGTATTACTGTATTTAGTATAATTATTATACATAGTAACGTATGTATAAATTACCCAGGATAACCCAAAAAAAGTCAAAGTGACTTATTTCCATTAGGGTCCTTGATGGCAGTAAATAGATACCTGTGTGCTAGCTGCATGCTGGACACCAAGACAAAAGGATTGAGTTTCTTGGATTATCCTGGGTTGTTAACCCATCTGAGTTAATAAATCTAATAGTTCTATTCGGCTACTACTGTCTGACTATTTTGGGCTATCCTAAGTTCTCTATACATATGCTGGTATATATGATCATCTATGTAACTGTATTTGTGTATACAGGGCCAGATTAAGAAGTCTCCGGGCCCTAGGCTATTCAGATTGGCGGGGGCCCTTTGAGTTACGGGTAAGCGAAGCGACCCCTTCCAGCTTGGGGGGGGGGGTCGGTGTGAGCCTGTTTAAGGTCTAATTAAATACATTCTGGCTATTTAGATTAAATTTAATAGGGAAAGTACATCAAGACAACCAAAACCATTTACCAACAGCCATTATAACTATCTTGTTAAATCATGCATTTTAAAGAGAATAAACTCAAGACAGCATAGTATTACTAGATTAGGCTATTAAAGTAGTGACATCATGTACCTATTATATTCAGCATAACCACTACAGCACTATTATTCCCTTTATAAATCACTGACCATTATTGTTATCATTGCATCATGCATAAGACTATCAAATCATATAAACTCAAGAAAGCCAAGAATTGTTTATATTCACAGGCACTTCTTAAATAAACTTTTTTCTGGATTTCATATTGGCAAAATCATCAATTATATTCTGAAAATCAATATTTCTTGTTAGATCAGACTCAATGGTCAACAAGGCTAGGTTACACAATTTGTCTTGGCTCGTTGTTGAACGGAGCTGGTTTTTCACTCTTTTCAAAACAGAAAATGAACGTTCTCCTTCACAGTTAGTAGCTGGAAGTGTTAGGTAAAGGCGATACACTATGTCAACATTAGGGAAGGTTTCTGATACACTGTGTCAACATTAGGGAAGGTTTCTGATACACTATGTCAACATTATGGAAGGTTTCTGATACACTATGTCAACATTAGGGAAGGTTTCTGATACACTGTGTCAACATTAGGGAAGGTTTCTGATACACTGTGTCAACATTAGGGAAGGTTTCTGATACACTGTGTCAACATTAGGGAAGGTTTCTGATACATATAACATTATGGAAGAAGTCAACATTATGGAAGGTTTCTGAGATACCTGCATTTCTTAAATGTTTCAAAGCAGCTGAGGGCGCACATTTTTCAGGTGGAGCTTTAATCTGATTCATATACCCAGAAAAATGAACTATTTCTTCAACAAATGTGTCCTGAACATCTGCTGAAAGGTGTTGTTGCAACTTTAATGCAGCTTCTCTCAATTCTGCATCTGGCATAGTAGTAATTTTGAACAGAAATCCAAACTTGTCATTGAGATTCTGGTAGATTTTTCTTTTCACCAATTCCGTAATCAGTGAATCCAGAATGACGAAGTATGTAGCTGTCTTACATTTCTGCCTTGGTAGCAACACAATTTCATTGTCTGGCTCTTCAAAATTGCGTTTCCTCTTCCTTGACCGCTGATGATCAGCCCGGTAACTGTAGTCTTTCACCAGCAGTTTAGCTTTCTCTTCAAACATTTCAAAAGCTTCATCATTGCGAAGTGAGCTTACAAATTCCACTAAGCCTGCATAGAGGTTAGCACAAGTAGCCATTTCAATTTCAATTTTCTGAAGTGTCTTGTTCGTGGCATTTAACCGTTCCAGTATACAGTGCCAAAGCACACAGAGTAAGGCCAATTCAAAATCTTCCAATTTTGATGCTAAGTTGGCTGCTTCGCTTCTTGTAGTTGCTGTCTGGTCTTCATCCTCTGCTATTTGGATCAAAGCAGAACGTATTTCAGCAAAGCTGTCTTTCAAAGCATGTGTTGCATCATGCTGCGCTGACCACCTTGTTGTTGATAATGATTTGATGACATCTCCATGAATGGTTGACTTGAGTATACTCCACCGATGCGTTGAAGCAGAGAAAAAATTAAAGAGTGCTTGTAAAAGTCCAAAAAATGAAACTGCAGCGACACAACACTCCGCAGCACATGACCCAACAAGATTAAGAGAATGTGCTGAGCAGGGCACATATTCAGCAAGTGGGTTGATTTGCTTGATACGGGCTTGCAATCCATTATATTTACCCGACATGTTACTTGCATTGTCGTAGCTCTGGCCACGGCAATCCATAATAGAGAGATCATGTTCAAGCAGAGTATCCAGTACTACATTCATCATTGTTTCTCCATCATGGCCTGAAAGAGGAATGAATTTTATAAAGCGCTCTACAGGCTTACCACTGGAGTCGACAAAGCGAACAATGAATGTCAATTGATCTGTATGTGAAATATCTGGTATTGAATCTACACTTATTGCAAAGTATTTTGCAGTTTTCACAGCTGCTATGATGTTATTGAGGACCTTCTTAGTCATCAGTTCAATAAATTTATTGCATATAGTAGATGACAAGTAAGATACAGTGCCTCTTCCTGCATTCCCAAGGCGTGACACATGATTTGCTAAGAATGGATCGAATTGTGCTAACAGTTCTATGATCCCTAGGAAATTGCCATTGTTTTCCGAACCAAAAACCTCATTTTCTCCACGGAAAGCAAGTCCTCTTAGAGCTAAGAATTTTACAACAGCAACAACTTTCTAGAACTTTTCTCCAGTTTGATTTTCCAAATGAGAATCCAATAAGCCTTTTTTCTGTGCACGAAATACACTGGCTAAAATGCAGCTCCTGTGAGTGGTGGTAACATCAGAAACTGTTTTCGTGAGCAAGTCTGTGATCTTTCTGCAGCTTCCTACATCTTTCTTTTTCTGTTCTTGAATTTTCTTTCTTTTCTGTGACCCACTCGCATAAGAACGTGCAACATCACGTTCACGAGATGCCATAATGAGGATGTATCACTGTCTGTAATCATGCAAATACAAATTTTTCATTATCAATTATTATTAATTTTTTAATTATTATTAATTTTTTTTTCTGTCAATTGGGGGGATATGGCCCTTGTAGCCCCCTTTCCTCTGGCTGCGCATCTAAAAATTCAAAACGTTACCAGAAAGGAGTCATATACAGAACTTTTACCATAGATTAGGTTAGTGATTTGGGCTACGAATATTTTACTAATTCATCCTCCTTGATCTCCAATTTACTTAAACAGAAATCATACCGAGTCCAAGAACAATGCACAATGGTATTTATATTACCATTTTCATAACTAAACTAATCATTATGTTTTGCATGATATCTGGCCTACCACCATAGATAAGGACATGAGAATTAAAGAATGCAGGGACAATTTTCAGTTTCACCCAACCAACGATTTTCTGATGTGGCTTATGTGTTTCTGGGGAAATATGTAGTAAATTAATTGATGTTCTACATCACTTCCGTCGCAACTTGAAAACTAAGCATTTGCGACGGAAGTGATGTAGAACATCAATCAATTGAGATCTGTTATTGAAATGATAAAGACTTAAAGACAGGACAAAGTGCTTTTAAAACCTACAAACGGAAGTCAGTTTGCGTTTTTAGGTTTTTCTTTATAGTATTTTTACCAAAAATGCGACTTTACTGGTCCATGCGTCTTTATTGGTCCATGCGTCTTTACTGGTCCATGCGTCTTTACTGGTCAAGTCCTCTCAAGGAAGGTTCCTTGATGTTGGTGAGGGGCTCTTGATTTAGGGAATTGGATCTGTGCTCGTTCCCCGAATTAAGCCTGAATGCCTTCCACATCCCCCCCCAGGCGCTGTATAATCCTCCGGGTTTAGCGCTTCCCCTTGATTAACACACACACATACTGGTCAAGTAACACTATCAGGTACCTCCCTTAACATTTAGAGGCGAAAACAAACATTTATCCAAACACATCAATGTTTATCAACAACACTTCAGTTAATTTGTCACAGTACAAGTCTAGATAACGTGTAATTACTACAGAAAATTGGAGAGGAATCTCCCATACTCAGCCATTAGCGGGAAAACACAGCTGTTCTGATGTAAACAAAGGCGTGTTGAGTGTTGCCATCTATGGTTAGGTTTATTTATTTTTATTTTATTTTATTTCATTATTTATTTTTGTTTTGATTAATTTTTAAAAATCAATTTTACTCTCCAAACACTTGAACTTTTTAGGTAGGAACCCCTTTGAACTTGCACCATGTGCGCAGTCTTGGATGAGCCCCTGAACCCCTTGGACCGCGGGGCCCCCCAAATGAGCGGGGCCCTAGGCAAATGCCTAGTTTGCCTATTGGTATGTTGTGATAAGTACTTAGCATTGTTACCCATTAAACTACAATTTTCTATAATTAAAGTTCACCCGTTTTCTGTATACAACATAGCCCAGACTTAGCTAAAGAAATGTTGCAGTCAGTCGCCTTCCTGGCTGAGCACATAAGATAAGATAAGATAAGATAAGATTTCGTTCGGATTTTTAACCCCGGAGGGTTAGCCACCCAGGATAACCCAAGAAAGTCAGTGCGTCATCGAGGACTGTCTAACTTATTTCCATTGGGGTCCTTAATCTTGTCCCCCAGGATGCGACCCACACCAGTCGACTAACACCCAGGTACCTATTTGCTGCTAGGTGAACAGGACAATAGGTGTAAGGAAACGTGTCGGAATTTCCACCCGCCGGGAATCGAACCCGGGCCCTCCGTGTGTGAAGCGGGAGCTTTAGCCACCAGACCACCGGGCCACATAACAAGCCAGACTTTCTCATGAGTAAGACATGTGCATCACTAGGAATCTTTATTAATGAAATGTTTCACCCGTGCTGCAGGATTGTTCACCAGCCTTGGTGAAAGACGAAGCAGACACCAGCCTTGGTGAAAGACGAGACAGACACCTCGGGGTGTTAGTCCAATGGTGTGGGTCCCATCCTGGGGGACAAGACTTAAGGACCCCAATGGAAATGAGACAGACAGTCCTCGATGACACACTAACTTTCATGGGTTATCCTGGGTAGCTAACCCTCGGAGGTTAATAATCCGAACAAAATGCCTGTATACCTTGTAAATGTACTTGCAGTAAATAAAGATTATTATTATTATTATTATTATTATTATTATTATTATTATTATTATTATTATTATTATTATTATTATTATTATTATTATTATTATCTTATCCATCTCATGCAAGACGAACAATCTCTTAACGTAAAGAAGCAGTTGACCAGATTGTTATACTGGGAAGTGAGGTGTAGCAGCAAGAAGATTGATGGACTGACCACATCGACTCAAGGTTGAGGGACTGATTACCTCATTCTCCTCCTGTTCTTCAAGTTTCTCCTTTGTATGGACTGATGAAGCCACTGTGTGGCGAAACGTTTCCTCAATAAAGATACCCAAGAGTTGCACATGTGTCTAATTTATCAAGATGAGGTTACTAAATTTAATATCTCCACGAGTGTAATTCATCCTTGCATTCCACTTATAAAGCCTAAAGATGTGTTTCCATTGTTGACTTTTTGGCTTATGATAAATAATTTACACTATGTATGATAATTGTACTTACGTGTACCTCTGCCTAAATAAACTAATTTTTGTTTTGCAGGGAGCACTGCCCTCTAATTCTAAATAGTCTCTCGTATTGAAGCAAATCATTCCTGTGCCCGGGTCCTCGTGGCTTATTTCGTAACCACCTTCATCATGACGCACACTAACAGCTAGTATACTACCTTAAGTTTGTCTAAATTCAAGCATCACTTTGCCTGTGATACTCCAATACTGAAACTATGTATAGTGCCAAAACAAAATCATTCACATTGCTAAACTCACAAACTAGTGTTTAGTCACTTAGCCATAATACCAACTTACCTCATAATTTTGTAATATTTTAAATTATAATTAATCTAAGTCTGCCCGAAATGCCTAGCCATGTTAGGTGTTCTAGTGGTACACTCGTCTCTCAACCCTTGAGTGGAGAGGACGTGTGCTGCTGCTGCCCCCTGGAGTTGTCTGGTGGCAGTATTATTTTCACCAACATGGCGCAGGCTCGCCGGCGCAGGGTAAATACAGTCTGCATTGTATTAACCAGTGGAGCTGTAACGGGGCCATCAATGGAGTTGCTTTTGCCTGCAATCATCAGAGATACCTACGGAATAGCCAAAGAGGAGATTTGTGGACTTGCATTGAACGGAACGAAGAGGATTTTTGTAAAATTTAGTTCGGCGACTGTGTATGAGGCAGTTGTGAATAAGTTTCAAGAGGTGGCCATACCAGTTAACCATGCTGTGACGGTGCGGCTGCATGATGTGTCCAGCTATTACACATGGGTTAAGATCAGGAATGTGCCGTTCGAGGCGGATGCATCTGACATCCGGTTCATTATGTGTAAATACGGCACAATACATACGATCACTGCAGGAAGGTGGTCAGTTGGCCAGTATATGGGGATACCTGAGGGTGCATTCTCTGTCAAGATGACGCTCAGACATCCAATTCCATCGTACGTGGTGATGGAAGATTTCAGGACTCAGGTTTTTGTAACATACGCTGGGCAGCGAAGCACTTGCCGTTTGTGCGGGTCGTATGATCACCTGGCTGCGCAATGTGAAAGAAGACGTGGTGATAGGGACCAGCAGCAACGACGAGATGTGGAGGAAAGGAGAGAGGATCAAGATCAACTGTTTTCGACTCTGCCTCAGCAGAGTTTGACATGGAGTGAGGAGGTTGAGAGGGCCGAAGAAAAGGAGATGGCGGGGGCTACGCGGGGGGACGACATCACTTCCCTGGACGTTGTACAAGTGCTTGATGAGGTCATCGCGGAAGCGAATGGTAGCGACGCGGAAACTACGATAGTGTCGACGTTTGAGAACATTTTGGATAATGAGAGTCCTTGTCCGGATGTTGGTACAGACCTGGATCATGGGTCTGCAGTTGAGGAGGGCGTGGTGACGCCAACCCAGACTGAAGTGTGTCGTAAGGATGCACAGTTGGTGAGAACTGTGGAGGTGGAGGTTCATCATGGCACTGAGCTGGATGACTTGATGCAGGTCGAGGGTACGACGCGAAAGCGCGCAGCAGTGCTTTCGGATTCCGACGACGTGCTTACGCCCGCACAAAGACCTGGGAAGAAAACATGGGCGGAAGCCATGCGGAGAGGTTCAAGTGGCGCCCAGGGGCAGGGGTTGGGTAAGGGTGGACAGAAAGGGGGGGGGAGGGAAAAGGGTGCAATGAAACGATCAGGTGATAAGTCGGTAGTGTCAAGAGGGAAACCCCCTTTGTCGGTTTTAAGTGCCTGACATTGAACATCAATGGCTTGAGGTCTCAGAGAAAGTGTGAGTGGTTTAAGGAATATTTGGTGCGTCATGACGTTGACGTTGTGTTCTTGCAGGAACACAATTATAGACCGGGTTATGAGTTGAAGGTGGATGGGTATAATGTGTATGTTGAGCATGCAGTCAGATTGAAAGGAGGTGTGGCCATTTTGGTGAAAGAAACTAGCCCGTTGGTTGTCAGGCATAGTGAGGGGGGAGAGGGGAGGGTGATTCGCGTGGATGGGTTATGGGGTCAGGTACAGATGACGTTGGTGTGTGTGTATGGCCCAGCAGAGGGAGATGTGAGGATAAAGAATAAATTCGTAAGGGACGTTCTGGTATATTATTTGCGTGGATTGCCGGGGGTTGCTGTGATAGGAGGTGACTGGAACTGTGTGATAAGGAATAAGGATGTTGAACCGAGAGGGGCAGGGCATTGTTTGAGGATATTGGGAGAATTGTTATCCGGGATAGGATTGACAGATGTTGAGGGAGGTGAGGTGGTGGAGCACACATTTATTAAGCGTGGGTATGCGGCTAGGCTCGATCGATTATACGTTCCCAGGACAGTTGTAATACATAGTGTGAGGGTAATGGACGTAGTATTTTCTGATCACAGGGGTGTTTTGGTGGATATAGGTTGGGAGGGGTTGCCGAGAAGGTGTAAGGGGTTTTGGAAGTTGAATGTAAAGTTGTTGCAGCAAGAAGAGTATCAACAGTCATTTGTTCAATTGTGGGAGGAGTTGGTGGCGGAGGCGCCTGGGAATAGTGAATTGGTTAGTTGGTGGGACTCTGTGGCGAAATCTCGTATTAAGGAATTTTATATTCGTAGTGGGAGGGAATATAACAGGTTGAAGTATGGGTACCAATCTTATCTTGAGGGACAGTTGAGAGCTTGCTACGAGCGTGGGAGTGCTAGTCATCCGGTGGATGATATTGAGGGATTAAAGGAGCGTATCAGGGATTTGCAAAATGAAAGATTTGATGGCGCGCGAGTTTTGGGTGGGCTGGAAGAGGTGTTATGGGGTGACAGGCCTTCGGCATGCGTGTTGAGGAAACAGCGTAAGAGAAGAGTGGCGACGGAGATGATGGGATTAACTGTTCATGTGGGGATGGGAGGGTATAGAGAGGGGCAGGTATTAGTAACGACAGAGGGTATGAGTGGTTATCTAGATGCATGGTTTAGGTCATATGCACAAAACGGAGGTATTCGAGATGAGGCTTTAAAGGAAATGGGAGGTTTCGTGCAATGTGAGATTGATGGTATGGATAGGGTAACATTAGAAGGTCCGATCACGGAAAGTGAGATTTCGCAAGCTTTGTCTGGTGCAAGTTTAGGTAAGGCGCCAGGTGTAGATGGGTTGCCTAATGATTTTTACGTTAGGAATTGGGAAGTATTGAGAGGATTTTTAGTTAGGTTATTCAATGTAATGAAGGATGATGGGGAAATGGGGGAGCAGCAAAGGACTGCTGTCGTGGTATTAGTTCCGAAAGGTGGACAGACTACAGTAGAGGATTACCGAGCAATATCGCTTATGTGTGGCGATTATAAGTTATTTGCACGAATATTAGGGAATAGAATAAAAAAGGTGATAGGTAACGTAATTGACAGAGGACAATATGGGGTACCGGGTAGGACAATGTATGAAGGGCATGGAGTTCTTAGAAGTTTTATAGAAAAGAGGGGGGAGTTGGGGGGTGGGGGTGTGTTGGCATTGGATTGGCGAGCTGCTTACGATAGTGTGGAGAGGGATGCGTTATGGAGGTTCATGCGTTGGCAGGGATTCGGGAAGGAAATTATATCTTGGGCGAAAACATTGTATCAGGGAGCATCTATGAGAGTACAGGTTAATGGAAGGCTAGGTGTTAACATTCAGATGGGAAGGGGTTTGCGACAGGGTTGCCCTCTATCGCAAATATTGTTTGCGTGCCTCCAGGATCCCTTTTATAGGGCAGTTAGGTGGAGTATCGCAAGTGGAGGGGTTAGTAATGAACGAGAGGGTTGGCCGGGTATTGTGGGTTATGTGGATGATACAACTGTATTGGTGAGGGATGAGACGGATTTACACAAGGTTGGAAAGGTGGTAGATGTGTTTGGAGAGGCTACTGGGATGGAAATTAATGTGGCAAAGTCTAAGTATATGGACCTAGGCAATAACGTAAATAGAGATGGGACTGTAGGGCGCGGGTGGAGTGTGGTGGATCAGCTATTGATTTGTGGGATAGTGTACGCTAAGAATGATAGGGTCGCACAAGAGGTAAATTCGATGCGCACCGTGGATGGGGTATTGAAAAGATTGGGTGGTTTGAGGACGGCGCAGCTAACGTTGCATCAGAGGGTCATTGTGACGAACGTGCTGTTGTATAGTAAGATATGGCACGTGGTGGCAGTATACCCGCTGAGGCGGCGAGAGGTGCAACGGTTGCAACATGGGATTTTCCGATTTATATGGGGATCGGGTTGTGACTGGCTAAGTAGAGGGGTGGTGACGCTTCCCGTTAGCCACGGGGGGCTGGGGCTTATACATTTAGAAAAGCGTATGATGAGTGTGTATCTAAAACGCGGGTATTTGGGGGAGGTGGGGGCGAGGAAAGGGGGGCTAGAAAAACTGCGTATGGATATGCAACGATGGTGGGGGGGTAAGGATTTAATGATTGGTGAGGCCATGTTGAGGGTTTTAATGACGGTGAGGGATCCGAAGCGCCTTAAATTGAGGATTCTTGAGAGGGTGGGGGGTGGGTCTGTGGTGGCGGCAGTTGAGGGGGCATACCCCATGTATGCGTGGGGGAATATCTGGAAATGTTTACGGCAATTGCGTATTAAACCAGGTGTAAGGGAGGTAATGTTTAGGTTTCTACATGGAATCTTGCCGTCTGGTGTTGTGTTATTTAATAGGAGACTAAGGGAGGGTGGGGAGTGCAAAGCGTGTGGATGTTCCGAGACTATTTTTCATGCGGTGTATTTTTGTAATTGTTTAGAAGCTGTGAGGGTATGGTTAGGTAGGGTAGTTAGGTTAGTGGGTGGGGAAGGGTTACAGGTGTTAAGGGTGTTAAGTTTAGATATAGGTGGGATGAGTCAGATGGTGGTGAATGTGGTTGCGTATGTGGTCACTGATTTTATTTATACGTCTTGGGCTATGAGGGAGGTGGGTGTGAGGGAGGTGGGTGTGAGGGAGGTGGGTGTGAGGGAGGTGGGTGTGAGGGAGGTGGGTGTGAGGGAGGTGGGTGTGAGGGAGGTGGGTGTGAGGGAGGTGGGTGTGAGGGAGGTGGGTGTGAGGGAGGTGGGTGTGAGGGAGGTGGGTGTGGATGAAAGAATAAAGGTGTTAGCGGCCACCATTTATAGAACTAAGTGTCGCAATAGGGATGTTTATGGGGGAAGGTGGGAGACAGTGTTTACTGAGGGATACCGGAGTTTTAAGTTAAAGGATTTACGGGATTTAAGTGTAAATGGGTAGCGACGGGCTAGTTTCTTGAGCGGAGATGTGTGGATGGCTTTTAAAGTGTGTGACTGGATTTGCACTGATACATTTATGCTTATCCTGAGTAGTGAGTGTGGTGTGGGTGGTGTTTTTACACATGTGTTCCCTTTATGTTGTGAAGATTTTGGATAGTATATGTACGTAATGTATTGGAGCACTACATCATTGTGTGTATACAAGGTGAAAGAAAAGGTAGAATCTTAAAGTTTTTATGTGTGTGAGAATGACTGTTCGTTATTGTGAGAGTGCCTTCAAAGATGTTATAGAAAGCACATACTAAATGGTGTTACTAAGGTATGCCATATGACTGTATCGAATATGCTGTGATACAAAGTCCGGGGTTTCCCTTCTTGTAGGATGCATTCTGTAAGACACAATTTCTGTATATCAGAAGGTTCGAAGTTTACATAGCTGTAATGAGTAACGTGGTACAGTTTTATATTATGCGAGATTGTATTTTGGTACATAAGGCCTAACATATAATGTTTCAGCGGCCTGGTTAAGATTATATAGTACATGTCGTGTGACACTGTATGTGTAGGGTAGTGTTAAATATTTTAAGTACACGCTGTTGTTTTCCCTTTGCTATTTTATTGTTTAAAGTCACATATAAGAGTATATGTAAGGTAATATAAAAATGTATATTGATTTTGTGTAAATACGCAATTTCAGATGACTTTGTTGGATCAGGTGTGCATATGAGTTCAAGTAGCGGTGTATATTATGTATTAATACTGGTATAGGGTATATAGTGTATGAAGAAGTCTTGGGTGGATTGCACCCGTGTTGAGATATAGAGTATATTATCCTTGTATGCTAGGCAAAGTTTTCATAATTGTTACTTAGAGTAAGTAGTATCCTGCGCTCTTATAGTATGTCATTGTTTTGTAGGTATTTTATGGGGGGGGGGGGGGTACATTTTACTTCCAGAGCACATATGTACGACTTTATAAATGTACCTTTGGTGGGGGGTGGATGTATAGGTTTTAATGGTATGTGGTGAGGTTTTTACCTTTAAGAATTGTTTTGTATATAAAACTTGGCATAAGATGTTTAAGTGTGCTGAAGTAGATTCTCTGGATATGTTGTTGGTACACCTGTGCGAAGTTTCTTTTTCTTTTTTGATGGTGTATACGTATGTTGTACTTTAATTTTGTTGTTACATGTTGATTGGTTTCGTAACATGTTTGCTTACACGTATAATGTATACTGTATTTTAAATAAATAAAAAAAAAAAAAAAAAAAAAAAAAAAAAAAAAAAAAAAAAAAAAAAAGTATAGAGGATGAGGGACAGTTTGTGTCAGCACAAAGTTAAATGTTTATGTGTATTTTGACAATGTAATTTATAATTCTGGGTAAGAACTGATACTATGTTCTTTTATTTATTTAATGTATTGTATTGTTTTAAATAAAATATAAAAAAAAAAAAAAGTAATTATTATTTTACTACATGTAAACCACACAATAACCAAATTCTGTAAACTCAGCATTGTAATCCTTATAGAGAATAAACTTTGAATTTGAATTTGAATTTGAAAATAATGTGAATAATTCAGAATCTTGCCATATTTAGTGACTAAATTCCTGACTGTATTACCAAGTCATTACAACTGTAACCAGAACTAAAACCTTGTAAGTAGATTATTACTGCTGTAACTTGCTTAGTTACAGTGACATGGGTGCTCAGTTTCTGGGCTCATTATGTGCCTCTGTAATGTTGAGATACAGTCCTTGGACTCATTATGTACCTCTGTAATGTTGAGGTGCAGTCCCTGAGCTCATTAAGTGCCTCTGTAATGTTGAGGTGCAGTCCCTGAGCTCATTAAGTGCCTCTGTAATGTTGAGATACAGTCCTTGGACTCATTATGTACCTCTGTAATGTTGGGGTACAGTCCCTGAGCTCATTAAGTGCCTCTGTAATGTTGAAGTACAGTCCCTGAGCTCATTAAGTGCCTCTGAAATGTTGAGGTACAGTCCCTGGGCTCACTCCGTGCCTCTGAAATGTTGAGGTACAGTCCCTTGGCTCACTCCGTGCCTCTAATGTTGGGGTACAGTCCCTGAGCTCATTAAGTGCGTCTGTAATGTTGAGGTACAGTCCCTGGGCTCATTACGTGCCTCTGAAATGTTGAGGTACAGTCCCTTGGCTCACTCCGTGCATCTAATGTTGGGGTACAGTCCCTGGGTTCTTTACGTACCTCTGTAATCTGACTACCTCCCACACAAAACTAATAAACTAACTATATAATACAACAATACTGAAGAACACTTTCAATATAGTTTAATTTTAGCACTCTCTACACATACTCCTACGAGTACATCTCTCTTGTTGTGTGCACATTTCATACTCCTACGAGTAGATCTCTCTTGTTGTGTGTACATTTCATACTCCTACGAGTACATCTCTCTTGTTGTGTGTACATTTCATACTCCTATGAGTACATCTCTCTTGTGTGTACATTTCATACTCCTACGAGTACATCTCTCTTGTTGTGTGTACATTTCATACTCCTACGAGTACATCTCTCTTGTTGTGTGTACATTTCATACTCCTACGAGTACGTCTCTCTTGTTGTGTGTACATTTCATACTCCTACGAGTACATCTCTCTTGTTGTGTGTACATTTCATACTCCTACGAGTACATCTCTCTTGTTGTGTGTACATTTCATACTCCTACGAGTACATCTCTCTTGTTGTGTGTACATTTCATACTCCTACGAGTACATCTCTCTTGTTGTGTGTACATTTCATACTCCTACGAGTACATCTCTCTTGTTGTGTGTACATTTCATACTCCTACGAGTACATCTCTCTTGTTGTGTGTACATTTCATACTCCTACGAGTACATCTCTCTTGTTGTGTGTGCATTTCATACTCCTACGAGTACATCTCTCTTGTTGTGTGTACATTTCATACTCCTACGAGTACATCTCTCTTGTTGTGTGTACATTTCATACTCCTACGAGTACATCTCTCTTGTTGTGTGTACATTTCATACTCCTACGAGTACATCTCTCTTGTTGTGTGTACATTTCATACTCCTACGAGTACATCTCTCTTGTTGTGTGTACATTTCATACTCCTACGAGTACATCTCTCTTGTGTGTACATTTCATACTCCTACGAGTACATCTCTCTTGTTGTGTGTACATTTCATACTCCTACGAGTACATCTCTCTTGTTGTGTGTACATTTCATACTCCTACGAGTACATCTCTCTTGTTGTGTGTACATTTCATACTCCTACGAGTACATCTCTCTTGTTGTGTGTACATTTCATACTCCTACGAGTACATCTCTCTTGTTGTGTGTACATTTCATACTCCTACGAGTACATCTCTCTTGATGTGTGTACATTTCATACTCCTACGAGTACATCTCTCTTGTTGTGTGTACATTTCATACTCCTACGAGTACATCTCTCTTGTTGTGTGTACATTTCATACTCCTACGAGTACATCTCTCTTGTTGTGTGTGCATTTCATACTCCTACGAGTACATCTCTCTTGTTGTGTGTACATTTCATACTCCTACGAGTACATCTCTCTTGATGTGTGTACATTTCATACTCCTACGAGTACATCTCTCTTGTTGTGTGTACATTTCATACTCCTACGAGTACATCTCTCTTGTTGTGTGTACATTTCATACTCCTACGAGTACATCTCTCTTGTTGTGTGTACATTTCATACTCCTATGAGTACATCTCTCTTGTTGTGTGTACATTTCATACTCCTATGAGTACATCTCTCTTGTTGTGTGTACATTTCATACTCCTACGAGTACATCTCTCTTGTTGTGTGTACATTTCATACTCCTACGAGTACATCTCTCTTGTTGTGTGTACATTTCATACTCCTACGAGTACATCTCTCTTGTTGTGTGTACATTTCATACTCCTACGAGTACATCTCTCTTGTTGTGTGTACATTTCATACTCCTACGAGTACATCTCTCTTGTTGTGTGTATGCATTTTTATTCATACTCATTTACAGGCTATCTCCCCCAACCAGCGAACCAGGTACCCCATCGTTCAACTAGTGACCAGGTTCTAGCCAATAAGAAGGTGGGATTGACAATCGCAGAGGTTATGTGGATACCGCTCTCCTGTCTGCCCTTGTCATTCCCACTCTAGAGCTGGTTGAAGCACGGTCTGCTATCTTGTGGCTTCTATTTCTGCCTTGCTTACTGTGGAGTGCACTATATTTATCACTGTACATAGTGTACATATTGCTGTTATAATTGGTGAAGGATAATATAAGTCTTAACTTTTTCTACAGTGTTTATTTGCTCCCATTACACCTGGGATAACAGGCCATTTGAAATCCTAGGTTGTAATATGTGTACATTTCATACTCCTACGAGTACATCTCTCTTGTTGTGTGTACATTTCATACTCCTACGAGTACATCTCTCTTGTTGTGTGTACATTTCATACTCCTACGAGTACATCTCTCTTGTTGTGTGTACATTTCATACTCCTACGAGTACATCTCTCTTGTTGTGTGTACATTTCATACTCCTACGAGTACATCTCTCTTGTTGTGTGTACATTTCATACTCCTACGAGTACATCTCTCTTGTTGTGTGTACATTTCATACTCCTACGAGTACATCTCTCTTGTTGTGTGTACATTTCATACTCCTACGAGTACATCTCTCTTGTTGTGTGTACATTTCATACTCCTACGAGTACATCTCTCTTGTTGTGTGTACATTTGGAACTCAAGTATTGTTCCCTGGTAATGACCCTCGTGCGGTCAATAAACTTTTCAACCTGATCAACCCTCCTAAATATAAACACTTTACATACACCGAGAGTTGTGTGTCTCTCAGAGGTATGATAAAGTTCATGGAGCGGGAAGAGTGACCTAGTAGCGGCCAGGAGCTGTGAATCGACCCCTGCAACCACAACTAGGTGAGTACAGAGAATTCAATTTCTATTTTAGGGGTTATAATATTCTTGACTGGTGATGGACAGGTTGCAAGGAAGGTGCCATGATTGGTGAGCGGTTCTCCATCCAAGGACCTGGAGCTCTTCTTCCCTTGGATCACACACTACTGTCATTCCCCGGGCCGTGCTTGATGCCTACTGGCTTAGCTCCCATTATTCTGAATTAAATCCAAGGACGGTAATGTACGTTATAAGCGCCCATAACAAACGAGTCTCCCCTAAGACTTTTGTTACGTTATGGCTGTGTAAATAAATCTAAATGTCTGTAAGTCTTACAGACATTTAGGTTACTTACTTAAAGGATTGAGTAACTGGTCTATATATTTACAGACTGACTGACTTACTTAAAAGATTAAGTAACTGGTTTATATACTTACAGACTGACTCTAATCCGAAACCAAATTACAACCCTGATGATTTCATAGCAACTCGTACCAGCTTAGCTCAAAGTATGTTTAGAAGAATCCGTGAAACACTTCATAAATCAACAGCAGAATTTACAAGAGTCGCAAGCACTCGAGCAAAGCCATCCAAAATCAAAGTAGGTTCCAGAGTTATGCTGACTAACTTTAACAAAACGTCTGCAATGCCAAAGCTTGATCAAAAGTTTGTTGGTCCTTATCGAGTAGTTGAACATATCACTGGCAGTAAGTATAAGGTTAGAGAAATTAGTACTGGTTAGTATAAAGAGTCGCATTTAGATCATATGAAGTTAGTATGTGATGATAATGATGTTCCAACCCAGACTAATGTGACAGACTCTGACAATCCTCCTGATCCTGTACTCTCTTCCTCTGATACTCAGTCAGTCGATCAACCTGAATGTCGTTATTCCCTACGTACACGACAGGTATTGAGAAATCCTCAAGTATCGTTTGTAACTACCAATTCAGATTTGCCTCAAATACAACATGAGTTAGCTAGTGCAACAGAGTTTGATCCTCCCAGAGATGACACTCATTCTGCATATGTCAATCTTACCCTAGCAGAGTTGAGGTTAAATGTAAATAACCTGTATAGATGAATAATTACAGTATCAACTTACCAGTATTCAAGAATTTTTTTGTGTGTTCACGTTCTCTCCAAATTCTGAGTTAACAGTCTAGATTTGAGTGCACCGAATCTGCCTTTCTGTTAAACACTTCTTTCTTTGTATATATTCCTTCCTCAGAATCCGTAGATCACATGAATACAGATCGATCGATCAAATTTTTTTTTATCACTTCTATTGTGTAATCCCAACGTTGAGTTTCATTCGATGAGTTGTGCTATATTATACCTTGTATTGCGTTACAGTTTTATTACAGTTTCAGTTACGTAAACTTCCATTCCAATATTCTACTTCTGTATGTTATAATGTTCAATTGTTGTGTACTTTGACATTGTATAGAATCAGCCCAAGCCGTACACCTGCCGTCTCTAGTTTGTATTAGTTGTATGTCGGGACGACATACGTTAGCGTCGCCGAGCTCTCAGTAGTAGTACCAGTTCCTAGTAACCAGTTACCAGTAACCAGTGTACCAGTAGATGACTCACTACCAACCGTCTGTGTGAATCATTGACTGTATTCATATTGCTGCTGACCATAGCAGGATTTCAAACACCCTCACCCTGTAGGCACTTGTGAGTCAGTCGAAGATAGGGAGCAGAGAGAGGCAGGTCGGCTGTTGGCGCTTCCCATACTTCCCGTTATATATTATACGTACAAACCAGCCTACGTGAGTATTTTACCCCATCCACGTTATCGAAAAACACATGACACTTAAAGGATTGAGTAACTGGTTTATATACTTACAGACTGACTGACTTACTTAAAGAATTGAGTAACTGGTTTATATACTTACAGACTGACTGACTTACTTAAAGAATTGAGTAACTGGCTTATATACTTACAGACTGACTGACTTACTTAAAGAATTGAGTAACTGGCTTATATACTCAAAGACTGACTGACTTACTTAAAGAATTGAGTAACTGGCTTATATACTTACAGACTGACTGACTTACTTAAAGAATTGAGTAACTGGCTTATATACTCAAAGACTGACTGACTTACTTAAAGAATTGAGTAACTGGCTTATATACTTACAGACTGACTGACTTACATAAAGGACTGAGTAACTGGCTTATATACTCACAGACTGACTGACTTTACACAATAAAACACTCAGCTATATGATATGTTAAGTGAGGACCGAAGAGCATATGACCTTTCCTGGTCTCTGCAGTAACGATCTTAGGAAAAGCACTCAAGACAACACCTTTCAAGGGACTGGAAGGGAGGACCTTCATGTTTTTACAGGGCTCTTGATTCACAGAACTGGAGCTTTTCTTGTAACCCTTACTACAAAGTACTTCCCATTTTCCTGGATTGTTATACCTCCAATAACATGTTTAAGGTTATGTTAAATTGAGTTTAAAGGTTAATCTACTATACTAAATCCATATGTATTCCTGTTAACCCTTTGGGGCCTAGTTCCTAGGCCTTTTGTGTATCCATATGTTCTCGCGCTACCGTCCACAGGATGGATATGGGGTGCACAATAAACTAGCCACTTCCGTGGCAAAATCTAAAGGCTATCTACTATACGAGGGTCATTAAGGTCGCACGTCACCAGTCGAGGACATTTTAATACCTAATATAGGAATTGGGACATAATGAAAATGAAAAATTGAACATTAAAATGGTATAAAATACCGACAGGTTGTTAGGTAAGACACATATGCAACTGTTGCATATGTGTCTTACCTAACAACCTGTCGGTATTTTATACCATTTTAATGTTCAATCTGTCAGACACTACAACACAAGGGTATCTTGGTACAGACCTGCAATCAACTTCGACAACTTCCACTAGTGAGAGCGGCTGGATTTGACAGGGACCTGACCTTTCAACATCTGAGTTCTTACCTCTCCTAGTGGCCTACGTCTCACCTCTTGGCGCTATAAAAAGCTCCATTCTGTCACTTCATCTCCATATTGTTTCATACTATGGAACAATGCTCTTCTCCAGACTGAGGGACTGACCACCTCAAAACTTTAAGGGTGATGGACTGATTACATCGTCTTCAAGTATCTTCTGCTTCTATCAACTTTTCTGTACTTGACTGAAGAAGCCTACTGTGTAGGCGAAACGTTTCATAATAAAGATACCTAACTGTTGCATATGTGTCTTACCTAACAACGAAAATGAAAAATCTTATGCCTACCCTGATATATATATATATTTTAAGCAATAATAGTCTTTATACCAGTAACATGATGTTATCCTACGTTAGATAATAGCTTAACATTGGGAACACCAGCAGTGTGCTACTACGCTATTCTGTATGAGACGTACATAGTGAGAGTTTTGAGACTCTCTGACCGCAGGTTCAAATCCCGCCCGTGGTATGGTTTGTTTACATAGTGGGAACACCACCGTGTGTTCCTACTGTGGGAGCACCAGCAGTGTTCAACTACGCTATTCTATATAAGATACATGGTGGGAACACCGCAATGTTCTGATACCCTACAAATGAGAGTTATATAGTGGGAACAACAGTTAATTATATAGTGGGAACAACAGTTAGTTATATAGTGGGAACAACAGTTAGTTATATAGAGGGAACACCAGTTAGTTATATAGTGGGAACACCAGTTAGTTATATAGAGGGAACAACAGTTAGTTATATAGTGGGAACACCAGTTAGTTATATAGAGGGAACAACAGTTAGTTATATAGTGGGAACACCAGTTAGTTATATAGTGGGAACAACGGTTAGTTATATAGTGGGAACAACAGTTAGTTATATAGTGGGAACAACAGTTAGTTATATAGTGGGAACACCAGTAAGTTATATAGAGGGAACAACAGTTAGTTATATAGTGGGAACACCAGTTAGATATATAGATGGAACAACAGTTAGTTATATAGAGGGAACACCAGT